>NW_007251045.1:520592-524158 GCF_000164805.1 Carlito syrichta
GCGGCCACTGCACTCCAGTCTGGGCAACAGAGTGAGATTCCAACTCAAAAAAAAAAGAACCCAAAACTCAGGATGGCGGTAGGGAAGGAAAGATACGCACATCCTTCACTGGGATGGGGGGATGAGGAGGAAGCCCAGCTCTTCATCCTCACTCCAGCCTGGGATCTCCAGTCCCCCCTTCAACTTTTTTTTTTTTTTAATTGTCAGTGGTTTTGAATTCAAACCCCTTCTCCATCTATATTTGAAGGAACTGGGTACCGCAGCCCAGCCTGCTGGAGGGAGGACCCAGAAAAGGCTTGGAGCGGGCGCGAAGGGGAGCTGGCAAGTTTGGCTGGGGGATTGGGGGGATGGGGCCTTTCGACTCTGTGGGTGGTCCCCGCCCCGCAGAGGCCTGGCCCAACCTCTGCTCCCCAGCCCAGCGGGGGGCTGAGTGAACCTGCAGTCCTGCGAATGTTCCCAAAGTCTCCTTGCCGCCCCCGCTGTCAGGGGTCTGGACTAGGGGTCTGGCCTGGCCAGGAAGGCCCTAGAGAATCCCTACCGTGCGGGGGAGACATAGAGTCACGGGTTTGCTCCCCGCCCCCAGTGTCTCCCAAGCGAGCCTTCCGCTCCTGGAAGGGCGCCTTTCCAGCAGCCCCCTGGGGCCCGGCCAATGTTAGCTCCCAGCTAGTAACAACGGAAAGAAAAAAAATAAAGTCATCTGGGGTATAAAATAAAGAGGAAAGACCTTTGATTCTGGGAGAGGCGAGTTTTTAAAAATGTGCTTTCTTGGTGATGCGCCTTTCTTGCTTAGTGCCAGAGACGTGCATTTCATACATTCCGTCTCTTGGTGGCGCAGCCCCAGGAGTCGGATCTTGGGGTAGGAGTTGGGATCAGGCACCCTCAGCGGCTTGCATGAGCTCACCCCCAGCAGGCTCCACTTGAGGCTTCTTTGGAGGCAGCAAGAGACAAGAAAACGGTGGTCCTCAGACCCAGGATTGAAATCTGGATTTTTTTTTTAATTCACATAGTTTTACTCCAGTATAAATATTTGCATTCAAATTAAGATTTGGAGATTGTAGGTTTCTCCACACTGACTGCCCTCTTTAATCTCACTCAGTCCCTCTATCATATGACTTTTGTTTTTTAAAATGACATGCTAACATTGCTTCAAGCAATATTGCTTCCTCTCCTGAGTGCAAATTAACTTTGATTTCTCCAAGAATATTTGTGATGATCTTCCCATTTGCTGCCTATAGAAGCTAGATTCCTGACAGTTTCTTGCATCACATTTCTGTAATGACTCTTCTGGGAAGGATCCAGCAAAGCCCACTCTTGGGAGGTGAAATTCACAGCAACATCCTGAAAGGCACTGACCATTTCCTGACTTCTGGGGTCCTCCCTCCAGAACTCCAGGACTAGCAGGTCACAGGGTGACACAGGCTGCAGCAGAGTCACCTGGGCTTCCTTTTTCACTGCCCACCACATTTTTAGGCATTTCAGAAACTCAAGATCAGTAGTTACAAGCAAGTTGAGTTCATATTTCTGCACTCAGAAAGTGCTTCGGTTGAAGGTACGCCACGCTGATAGAAAATGCCATCGGGCAACCCCTTTGGGCTCCCTTCCACTGAGAGCACTTTTCTGTCCTCTCAATAAATTCTACTTTCTTTTTTTTTTTTTTTTTTGAGTTGGGGAGTCTCACTCGGTCGCCCGAACTGTAGTGCAGTGGCCGCTTCCGGCCCCCGCAGCCTCGCCTGCTGGGCTCTGGCGATCCTTCCGCCTCAGCCTTCTGAGTAGCCGGAATTACAGGCATGCGCTACCACGCCCGGCTGATTTTTGGATTTATGGTAGAGATGAGGTCTCCTGCCCAGGTGGGTCTCGAACCCGCGGGCTCAGGCAATCCACTCACCTCAGCCTCCCAAAGGCGGGGGATTACAGGCTGAGCCACCGAGCTGGCTAATTCTACTTTCTAAAAACAGGAAAATGCTGTTAAGGCCAAATTGCTGATCGACAGGAGTGATGATGTCACAGCCGCTGCGGGACCTGTGCAAATCCGGATTTTTTTTAAACTCGAGACTGTACTTTTACCATGATCTCTACTGTCTCTTTAGTCTTCTAGGCCTGGACTAAAAGGTTGAGAATTTCTGCCCATGCCCCAGGCTTTAAAACCTACCGAGCAAATGTTCAGAAATGTATGGTGCAGGTCACTGTTCCTAACTAGATTCCAGATTGTCAGTGTCTGTGGTTCTCAGTCTCTCCCAAGATTTGTTTTGTTTTTTTGTTTTTTTTGAGTCGGAATCTCCCTCTGTTGCCCAGGCTGGAGGTCAGTGACATGCTCCCAGCCACTGCAGCCTCGATCTGCTGGGCTCAGGTGATCTTTCTATCTCAACCTTTCAACTAGCTGGAACCACAGGCGCATGCCAGCATACCTGGCTAATTTTTTCATTTATTGTAGAGTCGAGGTCTAGCCAAGTTGCTTAGGCTGGTCTCAAACCCCTGGGCACGGGCAGTCCTCTCGCCTCTGCCTCCCAAAGTGCTGGAATTACAGGCATGAGTCACCATGCCCAGCTAAAGCTTGCTTTCTCTTTGGCCTGATGCTGGGAAAGAAAATGTCCCAATTTCTAAAATATTTCTCATTGTTATTTCATGTTTCCATTGAATTTGCTTCTTGAATTTCTACTTTTCTAGTAGCCCTCTTTCCAAGCATGTGGGATTATCACCCAGTACCTTAGAACCAGTCAAATCTAGGGCCCAAAGGTGGTTGAAAGGAAGGAGATTCTTGGGGACAGCAGAAATCAGGCTGGGTGGGCAGAGGTGGAGGCAAAGGCCTGAAGAGTGATGAACACCTGGCTGGGTGGCACGGCAAGAATGATACCACTCGGTTCTGTAGGCCTCCAACCTAAAGACTTCTGTCAAGGGTGGCAAATTTTGCAGAATGCTCAAGAAATTCCCATCTCCTCTGAATTAGTTTTCTACTGCTGTTGTCACAAATTACCACACATTTAGTGGCTTAAAACAACACCAATTTGCTGGGCACGGTGGCTCATGCCAGTAATCCCAACATTTTGGGAGGCCAAGGCAGGAGAATTTTTTGACCCTAGTAGTTCAAGACCAGCCAGGGCAACATAGCAAGACCTCGACTCTACAAAAAATTAGGTGGATGTGGTGGCATGTGCCTGTAGTCCCAGCAAACTCTGGAGGTTGGGGCTGCAGCGAGCCATGATGGTGTCACTGCACTCCAGCCTGGGTGACAGAGTAAGACTCCAACTCAAAAGGAAAGCACAAATTTGAGTTTTTTGTTATTCTGGAAGTCAGAAGTCCAAAGAATCAAGGTGTGAGCAGGACTTTATTCCTTCTGGGGCCTCTAAGGAAGAGTCTGTCCACCTTGGGAAGCTCCTTGCACTTTTTGGCATGGTCCCGTTTTCCATCTTCAGAACACATCACTCCAGCTTCTGTCGTCGCACCGCTCTTCTCTCTGACTGTCCTACCAACCTTTGATAGGACCCCTGTGATTATGTTGGGCCCACCCAGATTATCCAGGATGCTCTTCCCTTTTTTTTTTTTTGAGTTGGAGTCTCACTTGGTCACCC
>NW_007251045.1:524460-526179 GCF_000164805.1 Carlito syrichta
CACTCACCTCAGCCTCCCAAAGGCGCGGGATTGCAGGCTGAGCCACCGAGCCCGGCTGCTCTTCCCCTTTTAAGATCCTTAGTTTGGCTGGGTGCAGTGACTCAAACCTGTAACCCCAGCACTCTGGGCGGCCAAGGCGAGAGGATTGCCTAAGCCCAGGGGTTCAAGAACAGCCTGGGCAACTTGGCGAGACCTTGTCTCTACAATATCTAAAAATTGCCGGGCGTGGTGGCTCGTGCCTGTAGTTCCAGCTACTTGGAAGGCTGAGGTGGAAGGATTGCCTGAGCCCAGCTGGTTGATGCAGTGACTGCTCCCAGCCACTGCACTCCAGTCTGGGCGACAGAGTGAAACTCCGACTCAAAAAAAAAAGATCCTTAATTTAACCACATCTGCAAGTCTCTCTTACTGTGTAATGAAAGATACACATACATTCCAAGGATGAGGACATGGACGTTTTCGGGTGGCATTGGCCTGTCACAACCCCCTATTCAGTCTTGCAGATGCCTTCAGGTGGGGAACATTTGGAATGAGCTGATGTTATATACCGGCAAGGGTTGGAGGTGGTAACTCTCTGGCCTTCTTCATGCTGATAATGGCCTAACATCTACTGAGTGCTTACTGTGTGCCAGGCACGTATTTATTGTGAGGTTTAATATGCAGTCTTGGTTATTTTTCTGACTCATCCGGAAGACCAGATGTGTTGACAGGACCAGGGACCTATTTCACAAAGGGGAGCAGCACGGCTTCTCCATTATTCTAAACAGAGCAAGAACGTTTTGTAAACACCCCCATGCCCTAGAAGATAACGGTAATTAGATATTCTCCATCGCCATAGGCAAGGCACTCACTCACAGGAGGGAAGAAAGTAAGAATAACCACAGTCTCGAATTCAGGTAGGATACTAAGGCTCCAGCGTCTTTTCAATACCAAGCCAGGAACCTGGTCAATCGGTCGATGAATGCGAAGGGGAAACCCCCCCCCCAAAAAAACTGGAATTATCTTTTGGAGGGCAGGCCTCTTATAGTCCCCCACTAGGTAAGTGGGAACCCATTGGCATCAGTGGACCAGCTAGAGTTGTTTAGGCTGCGTTCAGCTTCAGTGAAATGTTTTTGGAGATTCTTTCAATGCACTTGTCCATTTCATAATGGGTGATTTATACAAACTGTACACACCGCACTGAGTGTTCAGCAGTTTTTGACCAAAAAGCCAGCATGACCCCCGTGCCCCACCCTCCCTGTTCACCCAATCTCACCCAAATCAACTTTCGTTTCCCCAGATGAAAAAAGTCCTCAAAGGGAAACATTTTCCCGATGTAGTTAGGGTCTCACTCTGTCACCCATGCTGGAATGCAGTGGCACAGCTACAGCTCACCTCAGCCTTGAACTCCTAGGCTCAAATGATCCTCCTGCCTCACCCTCCCGATTAACTGGGACTACAGGTGCACACCACCATACCCAGCTTCTTTTTATTTACTGTAGAGATGAGTTCTTGCTATGTTGCCTAGGCTGGTCTCAAACTCCTGGGTCAAGCAATACTCCTGCCTCGGCCTCCCAAAGTACTGGGATTACAGGCATGAGCCACTGCCCCTAACCAAGCAGAAATATTTTCCTTTTTTTTTTTTTTTTTTGAGTTGGAGTCTCACTCCGTCGCCCAGACTGAAGTGCAGTGGCCACTCCCGGCCACCGCAGCCTCGCCCTGCTGGGCTCCAGCGATCCGAAT
>NW_007251045.1:526199-527150 GCF_000164805.1 Carlito syrichta
GCCCAGGCGGGTCTTGAACCCGCGGGCTCAGGGAATCCACTCACCTCAGCCTCCCAAAGCGCTGGGATTACAGGCTGAGCCACCGAGCCCGGCTAGAAATATTTTCAAACATCAGTGCTCTCACTGTCTTCTAAACAGGAAGCAACATAGTGATGAGAAGTGACGAGAGGAAGAGATAAGTACTAACAGATGCTATTAGACAAATAGATTACACTGTGGAAAACAAGTAATAGATTTGTGGCCAGGTGTGGTGGCTCATGCCTGTAATCCTAGCATTTTGGGAAGCCAAGGCGGGAGGATCACTTGAGTCCAGGAATTCAAGGACTGTCTGGACAACATAGTGAGACCTCATCTCTACAAAAAATATAAAAATTAGCCAGATTTGGTGTTATACACCTGCAGTTCCAGCTACTCGAGAGGCTGAGGCAGGAGGATCAGTTGAGCCCAGGAGTTTAAGGCTGTGCTGAACTATGATAGCATCACTGCACTACAACCTGGATAACAGAGTGAGACTCTTACTAAAAACAAAAACAGCCAGGCACGGTGGCTCATGTCTGTAATCCCAGCACTGTGTGTGGTAGAGTCGGGAGGATTGCCTGAACCCAGGGTTCGATGCCAACCTGGGCGACATGGCAAGACCTTGTCTCTACAATAACTTTCATGTTTTTGTTTTTGTTTTTGAGTTGGAGTCTCACTCCATCGCCCAGGCTGGAGTGCAGTGGCATGCTAACACCCACCACAGCCTCGACCTGCTGGGCCCAGGCGATCCTTCCACCTCAGCCTTCCAAGTACCTGGAACTACAGGCGCGTGCTACCATGCCCAGCTAATTTTTTATACATTGTAGAGATGAGATCTCGCCAAGTTGCCCAGGTTGGTCTCGAACCCATGGGCTCAGGCAATCCACTCACCTCGGCCTCCCAAAGTGCTGGGATTATAGGTTGAGCCACTGA
>NW_007251045.1:527288-534998 GCF_000164805.1 Carlito syrichta
ACTCTGACTCAAAAAAAAAAAAAAAAACTAGCTAGGCATGATATGTTGGCGCACACCTGTCGTTCCAGTTACTTGAAAGGCTGAGGAGGAAGGATCGTCTGAGCCCACCAGGTGGAGGCTGCGGTGACTGTGAGCATGCCACTGTACTCCAACCTGGGTGACAGAGTGAGACCCAGACTCAAAAACAAAAATAAATAAATAAAACAGATTCATACCTCACATCATGCACTGCAGTACATTCCAGATGGGTAAAAGAGCTAAATAAAGTAAAACAAACAACAAAGATGTGAACAGCAGAATATCATATTTGTCCTGACTCTGGAAGCTGGTGCAGACACAAGAAGCCTTGTGGCCAGCTCACAGTGACTCTTCCTTCTCGGGAAACTGGTCCCCCGACTGCCCTCCCCCAAGCCATAGGAGTGAGTCTTAAGGAACCATGTTGACCCACTAGGACCTGGTCCCCTTGGCACAGCCGGTTGGATCATGCTTGGGTCCTGTTTCCTAGAGCTGCCATCACAGAGGACCACAAACGAGGGAGCTTAAACCAGAAATGTATTGTTTCACAGTTTTGGAGACCAGAAATCCGAAAATAAGGTGTTGGCAAGGCCGTCCTCCTTCCGATGCCTCTGGGGAAGGATCCTTCCTTATCTTCTGGTAGCTAGGCATTCCTTGGCTTGTGGCGGCATTGCTGCAAATCCTACCTCCGTCTTCATGTGGCCTGCTTGCCTCCGTGTTTGTGTCTCTGTCCCAATTTCCCTTTTCTTATAAGGACACCAGTCATACTGGATGAAGGGCCCACTGTACTCCAGTGTGATCACATCTTACCTAATTACATCAGCAACAACCCTATCTCTAAATAAGGTCACATTCTGAGGTTCTAGAGTGTGAGAGCCTCAACAAATCTCTTGAGAGGTCATAATTCAACCCATAACAGGAAGCTAACCCAAATTGTGCCAAGATTCCTTCCCTGGGATTTTGGAACTGAGAATGAGATTCTCAATGTGACAAACTCTTGCAGAAAGAAAAGGCAAAGGGAAATTGGGGTTCAGATCTCTTACACTCCATGGACTAAGTAGTAGAGAAAATCTATACAAGAAATCCCCGACATGCAAACGAATTTCATTCTGAGAGTGTATTTGTAAGTCCAATTTGTTGTAAGTTCAACAAAGTTAGCCTAGGTACCCCAACTAACAAAATCAACTATATATACAGAGTGCTGCATTTTTTTTAACAAGCTATACTGACACTTGATGGAGAGAAATTGTACACTAAAAAATGCAGGTGTGTGTCATTCAAGTTCATAACTTGAAGGTTCATATGTAGGGACTTACTACATACAGGAAAAGGAGAATGAGAGAGTGGAGGTGGTATGTGGAGGCAGCGATGAAAGGAACAGAGGCAAGATCCCTGGAGGCAACTTTCCTGTGCTCCCAAAACCTTTCTGAAGTTTCTGCTGCTTTGTGCTTTGAGTTTCCTGAGATGCCCTGGACACTTACAGTAAAGCCTGTTTTGTTTGCTTTTGGAAACACAACTGGTTTCTCTTGCTTACAAGAAAAGCTAATTAAAAAGCTAGAATTGCAGCTGGGCTTGGTGGCTCAGCCTGTAATCCCAACACTTTGGGAGGCCGAGGTGAGTGGATTGCCTGAGTCTGTGGGTTTGAGACCAGTCCAGGCAACTTGATGAGACCTCATATCTACAATAAATAAAACATAAGCTGGGTGTGGTAGCACGCCTGTAGTTCCAGCTACTGGGAAGGCTGAGGCGGAAGGATCACCTGAGCCCAGCTGGTCGACGCTGGGGTGGCTGTGAGTGTGCCACTGCCCACCAGCCTGGGCGACGGAGTGAGACTTCAACTCAAAAAAAGCTGGAATCAGAGTAAGATGCTGTATTGGTTTTCTTTTTCTTTTCTTTTTTTGAATCGGAGTCTCACTCTGTCGCCCAGGCTGGAGTGCAGTGGCACGCTCACAGCCACCACAGTCTCGACCTGCTGGGCTCAGGATATCTTTCTGCCTCAGCATTCCAAGTAGCAGAAACTACAGGCATCCACCACCTCGCCTGGCTAATTTTTTTATTAGCTGTAGAGACGAGGTCTGGCCAAGTTTCCCAAGCTGGTCTCGAACCCCTGGGCTCAGTCAATTCTCTCGCCTCTGCCTTCCAAAGTGCTGGGATTACAGGGTGTGAGCCACTACGCCTGGCTTAACATACTTTGTTAGTTTTCTGTTGCTGCTGTAACAACTTACCATAAATTTAGTACTTAAAACGACACAAATGTATTATTCTTTAGTTCAATAGGTCAGAAGTCTCTGTGGGTCTCACTGGGCTCAAATCAAGGGCTCATTAGGACTGGATTCCTTTCTGGAGTTCCCAGGGCATTCTGTTTTTTGGCCTTTTCCAACTTCTCGAGGCCACCTGCATCCCTGGTTCACTCTCCCTCTGTCTTCAGTGTCAGCAGTGGTAGGCCAGGTCCTTCTCACACTCCCATCTCTCTGGTTCTCATAGCCAGGAAAAGTTATTCACTCAGATGATGAGTTTGCATCCACCTGCATCATCCAGGACACTCTCCCCGTCTCAGGGCTTTTAACTTTACAACATCTGCAGAATCCTTTTTGCCATGGGAGGTAACATATTCCCAGGTTCTGGGGATTAGGACATGGACATCTTGAG
This sequence comes from Carlito syrichta, assembly GCF_000164805.1. Classification (NCBI taxonomy): domain Eukaryota; kingdom Metazoa; phylum Chordata; class Mammalia; order Primates; family Tarsiidae; genus Carlito; species Carlito syrichta. The sequence continues at coordinate 529,953 of NW_007251045.1, forward strand.
GGCCTGTTTTTTTTGCCAACCGCAGATGTGCAACAAAATATATTATGACCATGTGCAGTAAGACAGATGACTGAGAGTTTAATGGTATTTCTTTGAGTGTTACTTTTTCTTACAAAATTGCTTCATTTCACTTGAGCAACTCAGTCTGAAGCTCTTTTTTGAGGATGTGGGGTCAACTCTGTCATATTCAAGGACCTTTATGTACTGCCTTCTCCTAATTGAAGTTTTAACTCTCCCAGAAAGACATGAAATGAGGACATATTCCCAAAAGACTTCACTGGGACCAGGGGGAACAAACAGAATGGGATGAAATGGGTATTCTCCATGGAAGAATTGCATTGATTAAAATGTAATTACTGGGAAAAGGTCATTGGAAAACAATTCAAATCTTCTCTAAGCTGAGAATCTGGGGCAGATACTTTTATAAAGGTGGTGTTTTGGGCAGGGGGCTGTAAGGTCTAATTCACATACAGACATAATAATCAAAATGGACACTTACAGGAAACCAGGTAAACCCATGCATTTGCTCAACAAATACCATGTACCAGGTGCCATTCTAGCCTCAGAGAGGATGCCTGCCCTCCTAAATTTACATTCTACTAGATTATACAAATATAGCTGGGCACGGTGGCTCACACCTGGAATCCTAGCCTTTTAGGAGGCCAAGGCGGGAGGATCTCTTGAGCCCAGGAGTTCAAGACCAGCCTAAGCAACATAGCGAGACTTCGTCTCTACAAAAAAATCAAAAAATTAGCTGAGTATGGTGACCTGTGCCTGTAGTCCCAGCTACTCAGGAGGCTGAGAAGGGAGCATTGATTGCTTGAGTCCAGGAGTTCGAGGCTGTGATGAGCGTGTGACAAAATGAGACCCCAACTCAAAAACAAAGCAAAACAAATAGATGAAGAAAAATAAAGCAAGCTCAGAGGACAGAGAGTGATGGGAGGGTGTTATTTTGGACAGGGATTTTTTTTTTTTTTTAAAGAGAGTCTCGCGCTGTAACCCAGGATGGAGAGCAGTGTTGTCATCATGGGTTATGGCAGCAACCTCAAATTCCAGGGCTCAAGTAATCCACCTCAGCCTCCTGGGTTCTGGGACTACATGTGTTTGCCACCACACCACAGCTTAGACAAGGCACTTAAAAAAAATGCTTTAATTTTTTTAAAAACAAGAAAAACCTTTTTATTTTGAAATAATTATAGACTCACAGGTTGCAAAGAAATGTACAGAGAAGTCCCATGCACTTTCCCAACTTCCTCCAGTGTTACCAACTTGTGCAATTATAATACAGCACATGATCAAAACCAAGGAATTGACACTGGTACAATATATAAAACTTATTCAAGCCAGGCTCGGTAGCTCAGCCTGTAATCCCGTGCTTTGGAAGGCTGAGGTGAGTGCATTGCCTGACCCCGCAGGTTCGCACCCGCCTGGGCAACTTGGTGAGCCCTCATCTCTACAATAAAAATAAAAAGTTAAGCCGGGCTCGGTGGCTCAGCCTGTGATCCCGTGCCTTTGGGAGGCTGAGGTGCGTGGATTGCCTGAGCCCGCGGGTTTGAGATCCGCCTGGGCAGCGAGACCTCTACAATAAATCAAAAAATCAGCCGGACGGGGTAGCCCATGCCTGTAATTCCGGTTACTCGGAAGGCTGAGGCGGAAGGATCACCGGAGCCCTCAGCAGGTCGAGGCTGCGGTGGCCGGGAACGGTCACTGCACTCCAGTCTGGGTGACAGAGTGAGACTCCGACTCAAAAAAAAAAACCAAAAAAAAACTTACTCAGATTTCACCAATTTTAATGCACTTATTTGCATATGTCTGCATACTCTATGTAATCTTATCACATGTTTAGCCTGTATAATCAGCACTACAATCAAGGCACTCAACTGTGTATGTGAATTACATTTCCATAAAACTGTTACCCAAAACACTCAACTATGCCATCATCACAGGACACAATGGTGTTACCCTTGAGAACCACAACCATTCCTCCCCACTGTCACTAACCCTGGCAGCCACCAATCTGTTTCCCATCCCTATAATTACGTTATTTCATGAATGTTACAGAAACAGAATCATGCAGCAGTTACCCTTCTGAGACTGCCATTTTTTTTTTCTGAGTTGGAGTCTCACTCTGCCACCCAGGCTGGAGCACAGTGGCACACTCATGGCCACCGTGGCTTCGAACTGCTGGGTTCAGGTGATCCTTGCATCTCAGCCTTCCAAGTAGCTGGAACCATAGGCATGTGCCGCCACACCTGGTTAATTTTTTTATTTATTGTAGCGACGAGGTCTCTACAAGTTGCCCAGGCTGGTCTTGAACCTGTGGGTTCAGGCAATCCTCTTGCTTTCGCCTCCTAAAGTGCTGGGATTACAGATGTGAGCCACTGCACCCAGTGAGTCTGGCTTTTTTCACTCAGCATAATTCCTCTAGAGTCATCCAAGTTGGTGCATGTATCAGTAGTTTGTTTCTTTTTATTTCTGAGTAGTATTCCATGGTACAAATGAACCACAGTTTAGTCACTCACTTATTAAAGAACATTTGATTGGTTTCCAGTTTCAAGCTATTACAAATGAAACTGCCATGAACATTTATGTACAAGTTCCTGCGTGAAGATAAGTCTTCATTTCTCTTGGCTAAATGCCCAGGAATGTGATTGCTGGGTGGTATTGGTAAATGTATGGATGCTTTTTTTCAGGAGCTAACAAACTTGTTTTCCAGAGTGGCTTTATCATTCTATGTTCCTGGCACTATATGAATGACTCAGTTTCTCTACAGCCTTGCCAGCCTTTGGTGTTCATCACTATTTTTTATTTTAGCCATTTTGAGGAGTGTGTGGTAATATCTTACTGTGGTTTAATTTGCATTTATCTACTGGCTAACGATATTGAACACCTTTTCATGTGCTTATTTGCAACTGATACATTCTCTTGGGTGGATTGTCTGTGCATATTTTTTGCCCATTCTCTTTTTTTTTTTTTGAGTTGGAGTCTCACTCTGTCACCCAGACTGGAGTGCACTGGCCGCAGCCTCGCCTGCTGGGCTCCAGCGATCCTTCCGCCTCAGCCTTCGGAGAAGCCGGAATTACAGGCATGCGCTACCACGCCCGGCTGATTTTTTTTTTTATTTATTGTAGAGATGAGGTCTCGCTGCCCAGGCGGGTCTCGAACCCGCGGGCTCAGGCAATCCACTCACCTCAGCCTCCCAAAGGCGCAGGATTACAGGCTGAGCCACCGAGCCCGGCTTCTTTTTTTTTTTTTTTGAGTTGAAGTCTCACTCTGTCGCCCAGATTGGAGTGCAGCGGCACACTCATGGCCACCACAGCCTCAGCCTGCTGGGCTAAGGCAATCCTTCCACCTCAGTCTTCCAAGTAGCTGGAACTACAGGCGTGAGCCATTACGCCCACGATTTTTTTTTTTTTTTTAAATGTATTGTAGAGTTGAGGTCTCATCATGTTGCCAAAGCCGGTCTCAAACCCGTGGGCTCAGGCAGTCCTCTTGCCTCTGCCTCCCAAAGTGCTGGGATTATTGGCTTGAGCCACGATGCCTGGCTTCTTTTGCCCATTTTCTAATTGGATTCTAATTATTTTTTAAATACTGGTTTTGTGATTTGCAAATATCTTCTCCCACTACGTATTCTTTTAACAGTGTCTTTTGCAGAGCAAAACTTTTTAATTATGATGAGGTCCAATTTATCAATTTTCCCTCTTCTGATTATACTGTTTATTTATATTTCTTTAATTCTTTTTTTTTTTTTTTTTTTTTTTAGAGATAAGAGGTCTCACTATGTTGCCCAGGCTAGAGTGCAATGGCTCTTCCCAGCTGTGATCATTGTGCACTACTGCCTCGGACTCCGGGGTTCAAGCAGTCTTCCTGTCTCAGCTCCTTGAGTAGCTGAGACTATAGCTGTGCGTCACTGCACCCAGCTTTGGGTTGTGCTTTTGGTATCATGTCTAAGAACTCTTTGCCTAGTTTAAGTCCTGAAGATTTTCTCCTATGTTCTTTCTACAAGTTTCATAGTTTTACATTTACACTTAAAGATATGATTCATTTTGAGTTAACATTTGTTTGCGTTATGAGGCTTAAGTGGAGTTTTTGGTTTGTTTGCTTTTGTCTGTGGATACCTAATTGCTCTAGCACCATTTATTGAAAAAGATCTGCCGGGCATGGTGGCTCAAGCCTATAATCCCAGCACTTTGGGAGGTTGAGGCGAGAGTGTTGCCTGAGCTCAGAGGTTCGAGTCCAGCCTGGGCAACTTGGTGAGACCTCTTCTCTAAAATAAATCAAGAAATCTAAGTTGGGCATAGTAGCATGTGCCTGTAGTTCCATCTACTTGGAAGGCTGAGGCAGAAGGATCGCCTGAACCCAGCAGGTCGAGCCTGCAGTGTCCATGAGCGTGCCACTGCACTCCTACCTGGGTGACAGAGTGAGGCTCTGACTCAAAAAAAAAAAAAGAAGAAGAAGAAAGAAAAGGATCCCCCTCCACCATGGAACTGCTTTTACTACTTCGTTAAATGAGTTGACCATATTTGTGGGCATATTTCTGGGTTCTGGGTTCTCTCTTCTGTTACACTGATCTTCAAGTCTGTTGTTCTGCCAGTGCCGCCCTGTCTTGATTACTGCAGTTGTCTATCTAGTCAGCCTTAATATCAGGAAGTGATTCTTCCCACTTTCTTCTTCTTCAAAAACTGTCTAAGGCCTTTCATTTTCCAGATCATGTTTAGAATAAGCTTGTCTATGTCTACAGAGAAACTTGTGGCGATTTTGACAAGAATTGTGTTAAACTTACAGGTTTAGGGAATCAATTTAGGGAAAATTGACATCTTTGCTATGTTAAATCTCCAATCCATGAACACAGTGTGTCTCTCCAAGAATTTAGGTTGCCTTTGATTTCTTTCATCAACATTTCATAACTTTCACCGGGAAAGTCCCCAACATACAAACAAGTTATGTTCCAAGAGTATGTTTGTAAGTTCAGTTTGTTTTTTGGGGGTTTTTCTGAGTTGGAGTCTCACTCTGTCACCCAGACTGGAGTGCAGTGGCTGCTCCCGG
>NW_007251045.1:535473-545397 GCF_000164805.1 Carlito syrichta
CCGCTGCAATCCAGTCTGGGTGACAGAGTGAGACTCCAACTCAAAAATAAATAAATAAATAAATAAATACAATAAAAGAGCAGGTGTGTATCGTTAAAGTTCATAACAGGAAGGTTCATATGTAGGGGACTTACTGCATGCCCTGCATGTGTTTTGTTAGATTTATATTTAGGTATTTCATTTTCTTTGGAGCAGTCATTAGAAATGCCTTCTTGAAGAAGGATATTAGAATGAGTCTAAGTGAAGAGAGAACATAACAGTAAGCATTAGTACAAGGATCTTGAGACAGGTGCATGCTTGCTGTGTGTAAGAACACTTAGCCAAACTCTGTACCCATCAGTAGAAAGAGCAGCATATTTGGGATAGTGTGATCTGAGAATAAATGGCTACAAATGATACCCAGCTGGGTGCCAGGGGTTAGCAGGGCCTTGGTGAAGTTCTGATGGGAGACTGGAATTGTACTCTAAGTGTGATGAGATGCCATCAGAGAGTTTTGAGGAGTGATCTAGTCAACATAGTTTGGAAGGATGATCCTGGCTCCTGGTTGGAAAGTAAATTGTGGGAGGGTAGGGTGAAACCGGAAACTCTTAGGAAGCTCTCAGAGTAGCATAGGGGATAGGTGGCAGCAGCTGTGAAGGGGATGAGAGGTGATTGGAGTTGACCTATTTTGAAGGAGTCATTGTCAGGATTTGATGGTGAGCACGTGTGGGATGTTAGAGACAGAGTTAAGGGTGACTCCAAGGTCCTTGGTCTGTGCAGCTGGTGAACAGGACGCCATTTACTAAGAAGACAACTACTTTCTTTAGTACAAAAACAAAACTGTCAGCTCGTGTGGTGACATATACTTATAGTCCCCTGCAACTTGGGAGGCTGGAGTGGCAGGGGGAGAATCACTGGAGCCCATGAGTCTGAGGCCAGCCTGGACAGCATAGCGAGACACTATTTCTAAAAAAAGCAAACGAAAACCAAAAACAGAACAGAACTGTCACTACCGAGAAAACACCTGAAATCTAACAACTAGTGTGCAGCAGGGTAAGATCACCTGTCGCAAGCCAGCCACGTTTCTACAAGGCTGGCTACTAGTTGGGATTCCAGAAACTACCAAGAGGGCACCTGAAGGAATACAAAGAAGATGAAAGAAAAGGAAGGTGAAACAGTGTCAAGCCCTTAAGAACCAAGCTGTCTCCTATGACTTCATATTAATCCTCAGAAGACTTCTGTAGTGAAGGAGGAACCCCCTTACTTTCTCCCTTTCTTCTCAATTGTAGTGAAGTATACGCAACACAATAGTTATCATTTTGATCATTTGTAAGTTGCCAAGCAGTGGCATTAAATATATTCACAGCGCTGTGTAACCATCACCGCTGTCTATATCCAAAGCTCTTTCATCAGCCCAAACCAAAACCATACCTGCCAAACAATAGCTCAGGCCAGGCGTGATGACTCACACCTATAACCCCAGCACTTTGGGAGGCCGAGATGAGAGGATTGCCTGAGCCCATGGGTTCAAGATCAGCCTGGGCAACTTGGCAAGACCTCGTCTCTACAATAAATCAAAAAATTAACTGGGGGTGGTGGTATGCACTTGTAGTTCCAGCTACTTGGAGGGCTGAAATGGAAGAATCGCCTGAGCCCAGCAGGCCAAGGCTGGGGTGACCATGAGCGTGCCACTGCGTTCCAGCCTGGGCGACGAAATGGGACTTAAAATAAATAAATACATAAATCATAATAAAAAACAACAACTTGTTGTCTCCACTTCCCTCTAGCCCCTGAAAATCGCTGTTATTTTCTGTCTCTAAGAATCTGCATATTCAGCTGGGCTCGGTGGCTCAGCCTGTAATACCAGCGCTTTGGGAGCTGAGGTGGGTGGATTGCCTGAGCCCGCGGGTCCGAGACCCGCCCGGGCAACTTGGCAAGACCCCATCTCTACAATAAGTCAAAATTTAGCCGGACGTGGTAGCGCACATCTGTAGTTCCAGCTACTTGGAAGGCTGAGGCGGAAGGATCGCCGGAGCCCAGCAGGTCGAGGCTGCGGTGGCCGGGAGCGGCTACTGCACTCCGGTCTGGGTGACAGAGTGAGACTCCAACTCAAAAAAAATAAATAAATAAATAAAATCTGCGTATTCAAGATGCCTCATATAAGTGGAATCGTACAATATTTGTTCTTTGGTCTCTGGCTTACTTCACGAGACATCATGTTCTCAAGGTCCATCCGTGTTATACTATCTATCCAAATTTCATTCCTTCCTATGGTTTATTTTTATTTTATTTTATTTTTTGAGGCGGAGTTTCACTCTGTCGCCCAGGCTGGAGTGCAGTGGCATGCTCACAGCCACCGCAAACTCTACCTGCTGGGCTCAGGCGATCCTTGCATCTCAGCCTTCCAAATAGCTGGAACTGCAAGTGTGTACCACCATGCCCAGCTAATTTTCTATGGTTTAATAATATTCCATTGTATGTCTATATTTCAATTATCCATTCATCTGTTGATGGACACATGGGTTGTTTTACCTTTTGGCTGTTGTGAATAGTGCTGCCATGAACATTGGTGCACACCTATCTGTTCAAGTTCCTGTTTTCAGTTCTTTCAGATGATACATACCTAGGAATGGAATTGCTGGGTCATATGTCCCGTGTTTAGCCTTTTGAGAAACCACCAAAACGACTTTCTATAGCAGCTGCTTCATTTTTCATTCCCACCAGTAAAGCAAGAGTCCTGGTTTCTCCACAATCCTTGCTACTTTCTGTGTTTGTTTGTTTTCATTGTAGCCATCCTAATAGATACAAAGTGGTATCTCATTACAGGTTTTTTGTTTTTTTTTTTTTTAGTTGGAGTCTCACTCTGTCGCCCAGACTGGAGTGCAGTGGAATGCTCATGGCCACCATGGCCTCGACCTACTGGGCCCAGGCGATCCTTCTACCTCAGCCTTCCAAGTAGCTGAAACACAAGCACCACCACGGCCAGCTAATTTTTTTGATTTATTGTAGAGACAAGGTTTTGCCATGCTGCCCAGGCTGGTCTTGAACCCTTGGGCTCAGGGAATCCTCTTGCCTCCACCTCCCAAAGTGCTGGGATGACAGGTGTAAGCCACCATGCCCAGCTCTTATTGCAAGTTTTAAAAATTTTTTATATGCTGGCTTATTTATTTATTTATTCATTTATTTAGAGAGGCAGGGTCTCACTGTATGGCCCAGGTTGGTCTGAAACTACTGGCCTCATGTGATCCCCCCAGCTCAACCTCCTGAGTAGCTGGGGCCAGCCGCTTCTCTGGGCTCATGGTGGTTTTGATTTGCATTTCCCTGATAGCTGTTAATGTGGAGCATTTTTTTCATGTGCTTATTGACTGTTTGTATATCTTCTTTGGAGAAATATCTGTTCAAGTCTTTGACATTCCCCCTTTTTTTAAAGACAGGGTCTCACTATATTGCCCAAGCTAGTCATGTACACCTGGACTTAAGCTATCTTCCAGGCTCAGACTCCCAGTAGCTGGGACTACGGCACGTGCCACTGCACTCAACTAGCCCTTTTTAAAATTAGATTTTTGTTGTTGTTGTTTTTGTTGCTGAGTTTTAGGAGTTTTTAAAATATGTATATTCTGGCTGAATATAATGGCTTACGTCTATAATCCCAGCATTTTGAAAGGCTGAGGCGGGTGGATTGCTTAAGTCCAGGAATTTGAAACCAGTCTGGACAACATAGCAAAACCTCGTCTGTACAAAAAATTAAAAATTAGCCAGGCGTGGTGGTATAAGCCTTGTAGTCCTAGCTACTCAGGATGCTAAGGTGGAAGGATCACCTGACTCCAGGTGGTCAAGGCTGTGGTGAGCCAAGATTGTCGTGATCATGCCACTGCACTTCAGCCTGGGCAACACAGTGAGACCCTGACTCAAAAATATATATATTCCAGGAAATGACATGTACATAGTCAGTTCTCAGTTAACCATCCTAATAGCCGAGTAGGAGCACAGAAAATTTCAAAACGTTATCCCAAACTTATTTCCTGCCGAATAGTAACGGCACTATGACAGCAGTTCCTTCCCCAGCAGGTTGTCAAATAGTATTAAAATGTAATTTCATTTCATATATATATATATATATATACACACACACACACACACACATTTTTTTCTGGACATTAGAACCTTATCAGATATATGCTTTGCAAATGTTTGCTCCATTCTATAGGTTGTCTTTTTACTTTATTGAGAGCACCCTTTGATGCACTAAAGTTCTTACTTTTGATGAAGTCTGATTTATCCATGCTTTATTTTATTTTTTAAGTTGGAGTCTTACTCTGTCACCCAGTCTGGAGTGCAGTGGCACACTCACAGCCACCTCAGCAATGACCTGCTGGGGTCCAGCAATCCTTCCGCCTCAGCCTTCCAAGTAGCCGGAACTACAGGCATGAGCTACCAAGCCTAGCTAACTTTTTGATTTATTGTAGAGACGGGTCTCACCAAGTTGCCTGCTCTGGTCTCGAACCCGAGGGCTCACCAAATTGTCTGGTCTGATCTCGAACCCATGGGCTCAGGGAATCCACTCACATCAGCCTCCCAAAGTGCTGGGATTACAGGCTGAGCCACCAAGCCTGGCCTATCCACACTTTAATTGCCTGTGCTTTTGGTATCCTAGCCATATAATCATTGCCAAGTCCAATGTCATGCAGATCTTCCCCAATGTTTTCTTTTTAAGAGCTTATAGATTTAATTCTTAAATTTAGGCCTTTGGTTCATTCTGATTTCATTTTTATATATTGTGTAAGATAAGGGCCCAACTTTATTCCTTGGCATGTGTGTATGAGGCACTATTTGTCGGAAAGACTGTCCTTTCCCCATTGACAGATATTGGTACCCTTGTACAAACCAGTCGGCAATATATGTGAGGGTTTATTTTTAGGTTCACCATTCTAATCTATTGGCCTGAATGTCAGTCCTTATGCCAGTACCATAGTGACTAGTTACTAGCTTTGTAGTATGTTTTGAAAATGGGAAGTGTGAGTCTTCCAATTATATCATTATTATTATTATTATTGAGTTGGAGTCTCCTCTGTTGCCCAGGCTGGAGTGCAGTGGCACACTCACGGCCACCCCAGTGTCAACCTTCTGGACTCAGGCTATCCTTCCACCTCAGCCTTCCAAGTAGCTGGCACTACAGGCATGTGCCACCATGCCCGACTAATTTTTCCTGATTAATTGTGAGATGAGGGCTCACCAAGTTGCCCAGGCTGGTCTTGAACCATGGGTTCAGGCAATCCTCTCACCTCAGCCTCCCAAAGTGCTGGGGTTACAGGCATGAGCCACCATACAGCCTTATTATTTTTTAAAGATTGTTTTGGCCATTCAGGGCCACTTGAGATTCCCTATGAAGTTAAGAATTGGCTTTTCCACTTCGTTGGAATTTTGATGGGGATTGTGGTTGAATCTGTAGATCAATTTGTGTAGTATTGACTAAAAATGTTAAATCTTCCTATCCTGGAATACAGGATATCCTTACCTTTATTCAGAAATTCTTTAATTTCTTCCAGCAATGCTTTGCATTTTTCCATATACAAGTCTTTTACCTCCTTGATTCGATTTATTCCCAAGTATTTAATTGTTTTAGATGCTATTGTAAATGGAATTGCTGACCAGTCATGGTGGCTCATGCCTGCAACCCCAGCACTTTGGGAGGCTGAGGTGAGAGAATTGCCTGAGCCCAGGAGTGCAAAACCTCATCTCTACAATAAATCAAAAAACTTAGCTGGGTATGGTGTTGCACACCTGTAGTTCAGCCTCTTGAAAGGCTGAGGCAGAAGGATCACCTGAGCCCAGCAGGTGGAGGCTGCAGTAGCCGTGACTGTGCCACTATATGCCAGCCTGGGCAACAGAGTGAGACTCCAACTCAAAAATAAAAATAAATAAATGGAATTGTCCATTGCTGCTGTATGGAAGTGCAGCTGATAATTTCCTCATTTTTAGAAAGGAAGGAACAGAAGCTCAAAATAAGTTACTCAAGGGTGCTTGGCTAGTATGGCCCAGCTCAGGGCTCTGACTCCAAATCTGTGGTGCTGCCTCTCTAAGGAGGTTGCTTACCTGGCTCCTTTCCCATTTTGCCCTTCTCTTTGGACCCAGTGTTCTTAACTGCAAAATAGAAAATACTGGAAAAAGAACTGGAGCACTGCCACAATTATGCTTCAAACTCTGGCCAGTGTAACAGCGAAGCATACCAGTAGATACTTTTCACGTCAACCCTCTTTGAGTGGAGGGCCCAAAAGAGTCAACATGGAACATGTGACCTAAAAATGCCCAAACATTTGATGAGACTGGTTCAGAAATCAAGAAGCTACTTGTAGTAAACCCAGCGCTGAGATGCACTGTCAACACAGGATAGCCTCTCAAAAGGACAGATGGAAGGATTGTGTTGGGACATGTAGATGAGGCTAGGATCCTTGAGGACCTGGGTGGTGAATGACTCAGGCTCCGGAGACAAGCATATGGCAACCTGTTACCAGGCTGGTGACCCAGAGTGTGTCCAGTCACCCTGAGGAGTCTCCAACGACTTTGGCAGTCTTGGTGCGTCTTTAGGAGGAGATGGAGGGCTTTCTCCTGGGCCCTGAGTGCCGCTCAGGAACCATCAGAAATTCTCTCTTCTCCAGTCCCCACTGAACGTTCTCCTTTTCCCAAACCTGCTGTCTGCTGGGATTCCTGAATCTCTTTCTACTTCCATCTGTATCTAGGGCAGGGGTCCCTTTTCGGCAACAGGGATCAGTTCGTGGAAGACAATTTTTCCATAAACAGGTGGTGGGGGAGGGAATGTCCAGTCAATCCTCACTGCTTATCACTGTCTCAGCTTCACCTCAGATCATCAAGCATTAGATTCTCCTAGGAAGCACACAACCTAGATCCCTGGCATGCACAGTTCACAATATAGTTCATGCTCCTATGAGAATCTAATGCCGCAGCTGATCTGACAGCGAGGGAGCTTCAATTGCCCACTGATCACCTTCTGTTGAGAAACCCAGTTCCTAATAGGCCACGGACTGGCACCAGTGTAGCACATGGATAGAGCACATTGGCGCAGCTGCCACTGATGGAACCCTGGCCTAATATTGTGGACAGTACTATGAGAATTTTCTCAGTCTTTGCAAGGCCAGCAGGATTCCCAGAAGGAAATGCTGAATGCTGTAGCTTGAGCACATGTACACATAAAACAGGCCGGGCATAGTAGCTCACGCCTCTAATCCTAGCACTTTGGGAGGCCGAGGTGAGAGGATTGCCTGAGCCCATGGGTTCTAGACCAGCCTGGGCAACTTGGCGAGACCTCATCCCTACAATTAAAAAACAAAAATTAGCTGGGCATGGTGGTGCATGCCTATAGTTCCCACTACTTGGAAGGCTGAGGCAGAAGGATCACCTGAGCCCAGCAGGTTGAGGCTGAGTGGCTGTGAGTGTGCCACTGCACTCCAGCCAAGGTTGAGACTGCAGTAGCTATGGGTGTGCCACTGCACTCCAGTCTGGGCAACAGAGTGAGATACCAACTCCAAATAAATAAATAAAACAAATATATGGAATCGTTGTATTAATTTTCTTTTTGAATTGTCCATTATTGCTATATGGAAATGTAGCTGACACGCATGCATGTGTGCGCACGCGCGCACACACACACACACACACACAGAATTGATAAGTTAGAATATCTTCTCCTTCCCCCTTAAGGGAAGAACATTCTAGCTACAGGATAACATCTTAGGATCTCCTCAATTTCCCTCTCTACCGAGTAAAGTTACTATTACACCAGTGGGAGTCGTCCTCCCACCTTCTAAGAGATCCCAGACAAGGAAAGGTGGAGTCTTCGTACTTGAAGAATTACCTGCTGACATTGATAGGCAGAGGTAAGAGGCATGTGCATGTGTGGGTTCCCCTAACACTCGGAAAATGCACCGGGCTTCAAGGCCGCCACAGCAACAACCAGATATTTCACTCTTGTTCACCGAGGAGGGTAAAGAGAAAAGCAAAAACAAACAACAGGGGGAAAAAGCCACATAGTAAGTGGAGAAAGTTCACAAAGCAAAGCATCAGCGAGTTACCAGGCTCCAGGGCAGTTTCCTCTATGGCTTGGACCTCCACACACCAGCTATTTTATTACAGCATAGGAAAGAATAACTGAAGAAGGTTGTGATGCTTTATCTTTCCAATGGAAACAATATGCCCTGATGACATCATTTATTTCTACTTCTTCCATAAATCACCAGTGACGTCCCTCAAAATGGTCCTTGTCTCCAGGCTCTCGCCCTTCACACCATCCTCATGATGCCTTATTAATTATTAAGGATTACTATTGCACCCCGATCGGAAGTGTGTATGGTTCCTTCTTGCCAATAGAATTAAGACTTAATTCCTCTGTCATCTGAGGCTTAGAACCAGTCAGTTTCACTACTTATTTTGTTCCCTGTGTCCTGAGGGCCTGGCCAGTCATGCTGTGAGCTACAGTCACGGCTTCCTGCACGGGTGATGCCATCTCTACTCCTCTCTACTCTTCTAACTCCTCCCACTTCCACTTCAGTCATGGGTTCAAAACCCACTTCTAGCCATGCTGTCCTCTCTCCACTGTAAGTTCCTGTAGTACACTCACTGAGTTCCACATTTTGGCCGCTTATTTATCAAGCAGTTATCTTGTATGTCAGACTGAACCAGATGCCTTGTGGACATGAAGAGAATAAAATAAGGCCCCTGCCCGGGAAGGGGAAACTGTGCTGCTTTGTTGTGATATATTTCTTGAGGGAAAGCCTTGTCTTCACAGTAAAATATAAGACCAAGTTATTCGAGGATGTTGCAGTGCCTGGGTACATCCTGGGATTTCAGAAAGGTTTGCTAAATTGAAATAAATGGTCTCTCTCTCTGTCACGGTGACTCTTATGCCAACTGAGGATGCTAGCGGATGTGCAATGGCTAATTAGGTCTTCAATGGCCAAACGTAACAGACCTAGTCCGCTTCAGCTAGGTCATGAGCTAGTCTTCCAGGGGTAAGAAAGAAAAACCCACCCTGGCGTCTTGCCTGGAAAAGTTGTTCAATGCAAGTCCACCTCTGGAGCGACCCTTGGCTGCACTGGGCTATACTTGGTTACCTAGGGGACATTAAGTGCAGAGGTGGAAAGGGTGATGTGTGAAGGAGCAGGAAAGGCAAGGTGAGCCGAGTGGGGAAGAGGGGCAGCCAGGGCCTCCAGAGGACCACTTCCTTGACGTCGCACACCAGGAGCAATAAGGGTTCGATACTGGCACGTTTGGTTTCCAGACATCCGCTCCCATAGGTGACAGCAGCCAAGGCAATGACCCCTCAGTGACTCTGAGGCCGTTTCTGACACGTGTCCCAAGCAGGAAGGATTTGGAGGAGCGGAAACCTCAAACCCAGGCTCTTCTCCCAGGGGCCCCGGTATAAGTCTACAACTCTAACCAAAAGCAGGAGAGACTGGCGGGCCTGGGGACTGTTGAGGGGATAGAGTCGAAAGAAGCACCCACTGCCTGGCGCGGTGGCTCACGCCTGTAACTTCAGCACTTTGGGAGGCCGAGGCAAGAGGACTGCCTGAGCAACTTGGACCAGCCTCGGCAACTTGGCGAGACCTCGTCTCTACAATAAATAAAAAATGTAGCCGGGGCGAGTGGCGCACACCTGTGGATTCAGATACTTGGAAGGTTGGGGAGGAAGGATCAACCGAGCCCAGCAGGTCGAGGCTGCAGTGGCCTTGAGCGTGCCTGGGCGAGAGAGACTCCAACTCAAAAAAAAAAAGAAGAAGAAGAAGAAAGAAAGAAAGAAAAGAAGCGCCCGCTGACTTCAGGCGTCCCCGGCTCTCCAGCCCTCAATCAGGAGGCCAGTCCGCTCCCCGCAGACGACCACGTCGGGCGACCCTCAGGACCCCGGGGTGCCCGAGGAGTCTCTGCGGCTCCGGT
>NW_007251045.1:546388-547772 GCF_000164805.1 Carlito syrichta
CGGCCCTCGGCGCGGGGAAGGGAGGGCGAGGAAGTCGAGGCAGCCGGTCACAAAGGGCGCGGATGGGGGCGGGGACGAGGGCCTCGGGAGGAGGGTCGCTAAGCCGGGAAAGGACCCCGAGGAGAGGAGACGCGCCTCCTCCGCGGGAAGCTGGTCCTCGGGGTTCGGGAGGTGTTTAGGACCTCGGGGAAGGGAGGGAGTCGCGGAGGGAAAAGGGAAGGGTGGCGGTGGAGCGGGGCTCGGCCTGTGGAGGGAGAGGGTGGGGGAAGGAAGGAATCGAGTGACGTTTGTGAAGGCCAAAGAGACCCCGGTGAGGAAGAGCTGGTTAAAAGGCAACCAACCCCCTCAGGTCCCCTTCCACTGCGGGAGCTCTTCTGTCCTTAAAAAAAGGCAACCAGAAAGTTCTGAAAGTACTGATTTGGGAGACAGAAAGTCTAGAGAATTGTGATCAGAAGATCTTCTTTCACAGAAGATTTCGGTTTTCTCATCCAAAACGTGGGGACTCTGATCCGTGCGTGGGGTTGTGGAGGAACGAGGTGGTTCTAGCAGTTATTTGTGTGTTCTTGGGAAATTTGAGCCCTCGGGCCGGTCGAACTTTGGAAGGACACTCAAGTCTGGGTGAGAGACGGTGGATACTTCCATGGTGGTGTGGAGTCCCAGAGTCGCCATTTGGGGTCGAATTATGGTGGAGCCTGAAAAACTGCAGACTGACTCCAAACAGGTCTTTCTTCTGTGGTGTGGAGTCAACTGCCTCTCTACCTGGACCGGGCGCCGGAACTTACGGGGGAAGGAAGCTGGTCTTGTCATTCCTGCTTCCGGCTAGTGGGATTCTAAAACCCATCCTCCAAAAAGTAGAGAAAACCAGGAGCAGATCTGGGAGCCTCCTTTCGACAGAACTGGGTAGCTGCCTGTCGTAGCTCTGCCGAGGGGTCGGTGAAGCCCTCGTGGGGGGAGTGCCATCGTGGCCACTAGAGTTCTCAGCCTTTGTTGGAGGTGGGACAAGGCCTTGAGGGTTCTGGCGTGGTGCTGATGCTGGAGTCTTGGAGGATGGCATCCTGTGTGATCAGGCTCTAAAGCCAGCACTAAGACAGGAGGCACGGGTTATCAGCCGCAGCTTTGAAAAATCCACAACTCATCATAGTGTCAGATCAACCTTTTTTGCATATATGCTCCTTTATAATGCTTGCATAAATGTGTAGCATATAGTAGTGTACCGATATAGGGATGAGTATACACAGCAAATATGATTAGAATCTTTGAAGTTACCTACATGCAAAAGACTGGAAGACTGAAACAGAGACACAGAAGTAGGAGTCAGCCGGGCTCGGTGGCTCAGCCTGTAATCCTGCGCCTTTGGGAGGCTGAGGTGAGTGGATTGCCTGAG
>NW_007251045.1:547798-556263 GCF_000164805.1 Carlito syrichta
AAAAAAAAAAAAAAAAAAGAAGTAAGAGCAGGGTTTCTTTGAGCAGCTCCTAAAGTGAGACCTGAGTTTGGGAGCCAGCTGTGTGGAAAATCCAAATCTCCCAGCACTAGAATCTCATCTGGTGCTGAGCGGCTCACCCCCGAGAGGATGTTCTCTCTCTCCTCGCTGATTGTGAGGGGCGCATGGTTGCATTCTCCTGAGTGAAATGCATGTTTGACACTGCCCTGCTATGGTGACCATCAGATCAGGAGTAGGGGTACAGACCTCTTTCAAGCCTGTACCCGTGAGAGCAGCTGCTGAGCCGGCCAAGATGGTTTAGGCTGGAAAGTGTGTGAGTTTGAACCATCTGCTGGCTCTGAGGTTTGGATCTTACCAGCTGTGTCTTTGGTGGAGCAGAGAGTCCTGTTTGTTCCTCTGAGTGCTTCTCTGCTGGGTCCATGGTCCCTTAACTCAGTCCTGTTCCCTCATGTGTGCTGGTTGTATTCTTTCTGCTTGTTCTTTTTTTTTTTTTTTTTTGAGTCGGAGTCTCACTCTGTCACCCAGGCTGGAGTGCAGTGGCACGCTGTACCACTTGACCTGCTGGGCTCAGGCGATCTTTCTGCCTCAGCCTTCCAAGTAGCTGGAACCACAGGAGCGTGCCACCATACCTGGCTAATTTTTAAAAAAAATTTATTGCAGAGCCCAGGTCTCACCGAGTTACCCAGACTGGTCTCGAATCCCTGGGCTCAGGCAATCTTCTCTCCTCTGCCTCAAAAAGTGCTGGGATGACAGGCATGAGCCTCTACACCCTGCGATGCCTGCTGTCCTTTGAAGCAGGACTGGAAGCAGTTGTTGGCTTGAACTTGGCCTTGGGTAGATAGTGTGAACGCCAGCCGTGGGTGAGCCTCACAGCTACATTTTCCGCTGGGAGCCTCTGGCTGCGGGTGTGTCCTGTCCTGAGCTAGCCTTGAATTGGCATGAGATGTGGTCAGGGTCTCCTGGCTCTTGGAGATGTTTTTGTGATGAAGGATGAGGGTGGTCTAGGTTGTCTTCGTCTGTAAACTTTGAGGGTAGGGACTGGGTCATCCCCTTTTCAATGCCTCCCAGCGCTGAGCCAGCCATCCACTCAGTCACCCAGCTGTGATTTGAGTGCTTGCCACATGTCTCATGCTGGGCCAGGTTCTGGAGCATGACAAGGTGAAGAGTACATAGAAATAACTGGCCTGAGCCCGTGGGTTCGAGACCAGTCTCGAACAACTTGGGGAGACCTCATCTCTACAATAAATAAAAAATTAGCTGGGCTTGGTAGTGCGTGCCTGTAGTTCCAGCTACTTGGAAGGCTGAGGCGGAAGGATCGCCGGAGCCCAGCAGGTTGAGGCTGCGGTGGCCAGGAGCGTGCCACTGCACTCCAGTCTGGGTGACAGAGTGAGACTCCAACTCAAAAAAAAAAAGAAATAACGGGGAGAGGTGCTGTGACATTAGGTGCTGAGAGAACATAAGGACCCAGAGGGCCTGGGGAGCAAGGTAGTATCCCCAGAGGAGCTGACACCTAACTCATGACTTAAGGAAGAAGCAGGAACTCCCTGGGCCGAGAGAGGGGTCGGGGGGTGAAGAGACAGGAGGAGTAATGTGTGCAAAGGTGTCAAGGCAACAGGGCTTGAGTTTAAGAAAGACTGCAGTAGAGCTGGAGCCAAACCTGTGGGAGTGGAATTATAAAAGATAAGACTTAGAAAATTAGAAAGTAGACACCAGGCATGGTGGCTCACGCCAGTAATCCCAGCAGTTCGGGAGGCCGAGGCTAGAGAATTACTGAGCCCAGGGGTTCAAGGCCTACAATAAGTCAAAAAGTAGCTGGTCGTGGTAACACATGCCTGTAGTTCTGGCTACTTGAAAGGCTGAGGCGAAAGGATCACCTGAGCCCAGTAGGTTGAGGCTGCAGTGCCATGATCGTGCCACCATAATCCAGTCTTCGGACAGAGTGAGACACCGACTACGGAAAAAAAAAGAAAAAGTAAGCCGGGCTCGGTGGATCAGCCTGTAATCCCGCACCTTGGGAGGCTGAGGTGAGTTGATTGCCTGAGCCCGCGGGTTCGAGAGCCGCCTGGGCAACTTGGTGAGACCTCTTCTCTACAATAAATCAAAAAATTAGCCAGGGGTGGTAGTGCGCACCTGTAGTTCCAGCTACTTGGAAGGCTGAGGTGGAAGGATCACCGGAGCCCAGCAGGTTGAGGCTGCGGTGAGACTCCAACTCAAAAAAAAAAAAGAAAGAAAAAGTAAAGGGATATATACCCCATATTGTTTGATGTTATCCTGAGAATGATAAGGAACCTCTGAAGGGCAAGCAAGGGAGAGATGCCACCGGCTTTGCATTTTAGCAAGGTCTCTTTGGATCCCGTGTGAAGAAGTCACAGGAATAGGGAAGGCCGAGAGCCTGGTGGCTTGATCAGGAGATGATTGAACGTCCAGATAAAAGATGATGGCAGTCAGGACTGGGGTAACAGGATGGAGGAAGAAGGTGGATCCCACCGAGTTCAGAGTTAGGGTCAAGAGGACTTGCTGAGGGTCTTCCAGGCTTGGGTGGAAGGTGGGCTGTTGACTCCACTGGTTAGAGAATGCTGGCGGAGAGGCAGGCTTAGGAAGAAAGCATGGCTTCGTTGTTGGCCATGTGAATTAGCGGTGCTCACTGGACAGCGACATGAAAGTTTCCAGCAGGTCTGGGCGTAGCAGTTGCTGGAGTGAGGTGGTCGCTCTCTGCCTCCTTGGCCCGCACTGCTGAGGCTTTGGAGGGATGCGTTTCAGTGGGGACGTTTATAGCTCAGGTGGGTCCCATTTCTAGGACTGTGGCAACCTCAGGTCTGGCCTGTGTCTTTCGTCCCTTTGGCCTCAGGCTGCTGCTTTTACCATCTCTTCTCTTTACAGCTGGAAGCGTCCCCTCCCAGGCATTCCAGGCTCTCCAGACAAGCGTAATGTCCAGGCCATGGTCCACCTGAGGCCAAGCCTGGGTTAGTAAATGGGGCAAAAAAGCAGAGAGGCCTGCAGCTGGCAGGGGAAGCAGGTCCCTGCGAGCCAGCACGTAGCCTCCCGCTTGACCACTGCTGTGCTCTGTGTGTGTAGGTGGGTGTGTGGCCTTGTCGTTCTGCCCAGGTGCGGTGAGTGTGCCGGAAAGAGACAAATGCTAGGAGGAATGTCTTTTTTGCCTTTCACACGTTGAGTTGAAGGGTGAGAGGAGGGCTGTCAAGGGTGTTGGTGGGTTATTTGCAGGGCCAGATCAGGAGAAATTTTCTTAGAACCGTTCCCAAGCCTAGCAGATGATCAGAATCAGTGAAAAAAATATGTGTGCCTACATGTGCGTATGGAAAGTAAAAAATACAGGAAAACATCCATGGGCTCAAGTATTTTGTTTGTTTGTTTTATTTTTTTTTTTTTGAGTTGGAGTCTTACTCTGTCACCCAGACTGGAGTGCAGTGGCCACTCCCGGCCACCGCAGCCTCGACCTGCTGGGCTCTGGCGATCCTTCCGCCTCAGCCTTGGAACTACAGGCGCGCGCTACCACACCCAGCTAATTTTTGATTTATTGTAGAAATGAGGTCTCGCCAAGTTGCCCAGGCGGGTCTTGAGCCCGTGGGCTCAGGCAATCCACTCACCTCAGCCTCCCAAAGGCAGGGATTACAGGCTGAGCCACCGAACCTGGCTAAGTTTAGACTAGGTGCAGTGGCTCACACCTGTAATCCCAGCACTTTGGGAGACCAAGGTGGGAAGATAACTTGAGCCTGGGAGTTCGAAACCAGCCTAGGCAACACAGTGAGACCCTGTCTCTGCCAAAAAATAAAAATAAACTAGGCCAGGTGTGGTGGCTCACATCTAATCCCAGCACTTTGGGAGACGAAGGTGAGAGGACTGTCTGAGCCCAGGGGTTCAAGAACAGCCTGGGCAACTTGGCCAGACCTTGTCTCTACAATAAATCAGAAAATTAGCTGGGCATAGTGGCGTGTGCCTGTGGTTCCAGCTACTTGGAAGGCTGAGGTGGAAGGATTGACTGAGCCCAGCAAGTTGAGGCTGCAGTATCCTTGAGTGTACCACTGCATTGCAGCCTGGGTGACAGAGTGAGACTCTCATTAAAAAAAAATAATAGCCAGGCATGGTGGCATGTGCCTGTATCCCAGCTTCAAGGGTGGCTGAGGCAGAAGGATCACTTGAGCCCAGGAGGTTGAGGCCACCGTGAGCTATGATCGTGCCACTGTACTCCAGCCTGGGCAATGGAATGAGACCCCCAACTAAAAAAAAATAATTTTTACTTAATGTACTTATATTTTAGAATCAGGGTCTTGCTGCATTGCCCAGGCTGGAGTACAGAGGCTTTTCACAGGTTCAGTCATAGCACAGTTCCTGGGCTTAAGCCATCCTTCCACCTCGGTCCCCCGAGTAGCTAGGACTATAGGCATGTGTCACTGTGCTGGCCCAAGTTTTCATTTTTGCTTCGTATTTTTAACTTTTTTTTTTGAGTCGAAGTCTCACTCTGTCGACCAGACTGGAGTGTAGTGGCATGCTTGAGGCTACCACAGCCTCAACCTGCTGGGCTCAGCCTTCCAGGTGGCTGGAACCACAGACATGTGTCACAAGCCTAATTTTTAAATTTATTTTAGAGATGAGGTCTTCCCAAGTTGCCCAGGTTGGTCTTGAACCTGTGGGCTCAGGCAATCCTCTCACCTCGGCTTCCCAAAGTGCTGGGATTATAGGCGTGGGCCACTGCACTCGCCCGATTTTTAGCTTTTTAACTGTTTAATTGTGAAATATAGCATGTACAGGACAGTGTGTAAAATTCAGAGGCACTGAATAACAATTATAATGTGTCTGGGCACGGTGGCTCAGCCTGTAATCCCAGCACTTTGGGAGGCCGAGGCGAGAGGATTGTCTGAACCCACGGGTTCGAGACCAGCCTGGCAGTTAGGTGAGACCTTGTCTCTACAATAAATCACACACACACAAAAACTAGCCAGGCATGGTGACATGTGTCTGTAGTTCAGCTGCTTGGAAGGCTGAGGCAGAAGGATCACCTAAGCCCAGCAGGTCAAGGCTGCGGTGGCCGTGAGCATGCCACTGCACTCCAGCCTGGGTGACAAGAGTGACTCCAACTCAAAAAAAAAAAAAAGTGACACCTGGGTCAAGAACCAGAACATGATCAGAAAGACCCCAGAAGGTCCCTGTTGGTCTCTTCCATCTTCTCCCTGTCCCCCTGATCTGGAGGTAGCCACTATCCTGATGCTTCTGGCAATCCTCTCCTTTCTCTCTCTCTCGTTTTGCCACCTAGTTTTGGAATCCTTGAACAGTGTTACTCAGTTTTGCATATTTTTTAACTTTATACAAATGGAATCATGTTGTCTGTGTTCTTTTATGTCTTGCTTCTTTTACTCTGCACTATTTTGTAAGATCATCCATGTTGAAGCTTGGTTTTATTTTTCATTTCTGAATAGTATTCCATTATGTGAGTATACTATAATTTATCGATCCATTTTGTTGTTGTCTCCAATTTTTGTCCCCTGTGAATAGCGTTGCTATGGGGAGTCTTTGATGATGTACATCCTGGTGCATCTGGCACAAGTTTCTCCAGGCACATACTGAAGGCATAGACTTGCTAGGTAACAGGGCATGCATACAATACAAAACTGTTTTTCAGAGTGGTTGTACCAATGTATACTCACTCCCACTATAGCTGTGTGGAAAGTTGTCACTGGTCCATGTGATTCAAGCACTTGGTATTGTCAGCCTTCAAAATTTTTGCCAGCCTAATTGATAAATATTGTGGATATATTTGGTTTTAATTTGCATTTCCCTGATTACTAGTAGTGTTAAGAGCCTTTTCAAATGCTTACTCACCATTTGGATTTCTTCCTTTGGGAAGTGTCTGTTCAAATCTTTGGTCTACTTTTCTATAAGGCTGTCTGTTAAGTTTGTAAAATTTCTCAGAGTTCTTTGTTTGTTTTTGAGTTGGAGTCTCACTCTGTCGTCTAGGCTGGAGTACAGTGGCTGTAAGCCTCGATCTGATGGACTCAGGCAATCCTTTCACCTCAGCCTTCCAATTAGCTGGAACTACAGACAGACGCCACCACACCCAGCTAATTTTTGATTTATTGTAGAGACAGGCTCTTTACCAAGTTGCCCGGGCTGATCCTGAACCCCTGGGCTGAGGCAATCCTCTCACCTCAGCCTCCCAAAGTGCTGGGATTACAGGCGTGAGCCACCATGCCTGACTCTCAGAGTTCTTTGTAGATGCTAGATATGAGTCCTCATTGGTTACTTATGTTGAAAATATCTGCCGTGGCTTGCCCCCTCATTCTCTTTGTGTCTTGTGCTGGACAGTTCTGAGCTTTAAGGTAGTCACTGTCAAACTTTTTGTCATTAGAACTTATTGTGTCTTGTTGAAAAAATTTTTTCCTGCCCCAAAGTTATGAAATTTTTAAAATTAAATTTTATTTCATTATAGAGATGTGGGGTACAAGGGAGGATTAACTACACAAGCAGGCTGCATGCAGGTGAAGGTTGGGCTTCTGGTTGGCCCTCACTCCACCTGGTAG
Source organism: Carlito syrichta (assembly GCF_000164805.1). Lineage (NCBI taxonomy): Eukaryota > Metazoa > Chordata > Mammalia > Primates > Tarsiidae > Carlito > Carlito syrichta. The sequence goes on from NW_007251045.1 coordinate 554,350, forward strand.
TGGACCAGGTACCCTTTGTGTTTTTATGTGCCCAACCCTTCCTCCCTTGCCCCTCGTAATGCCCAGTCCCAAAGTTAAGAATTTATTCTCTTATGTTATCTTCTAAAAACGTCATAGAGTTCCCTCTCATTTGAGGCATATAATTTACCTGGAGTTGATTTTTTGTTTTTGAGTTGGAGTCTCACTCTGTTGCCCAGACTGGAGTGCAGTGACCGCTCCTGGCCACCACAGCCTCGACCTGCTGGGCTCCGGCAATCCTTCCGCCTCAGCCTTCTAAGTAGCCAGAATTACAAGCGCGCTACCACGCCCGGATAATTTTTTTATTTTATTGTAGAGATGAGGTCTCGCTGCCCAGGGGGGTCTCGAACCCGCGGGCTCAGGCAATCCACTCACCTCAGCTTATCTTACTCTCTTAATCACCATATCTCTATGGCATGGTTCTTCACCTTCTCTGAGCCATGGACCTCTCTGGCACTCTGGCAAAACCTATGCACCCCTTTTCAACATCATATTGTAAAATTCATAAAGTAAAACACATGAGATTTTTTATTTTTTTTGAGTTGGAGTCTCACTCTGTCGCCCAGACTGGAGTGCAGTGCCATGCTCCTGGCCACCACAGCCTCGACCTGCTGGGCTCCTGCGATCCTTCCACCTCAGCCTTCCAAGAAGCTGGAACTACAGGCGCGCACTACCATACCTGGCTAATTTTTTATTTATTGTAGAGACTAGGTCTCGCCAAGTTGCCCGGGTGGGTCTCGAACCCGCGGGCTCAGGCAGTCCACTTGCCTCAGCCTCCCGAAGTGCTGGGATTACAGGCTGAGCCACCGAGCCCGGCTACATGAGATTTTTTTAAAAAAACATACAAGATTACAAGAGAAACGAATTATATTGACATATGGTTATCAAGTATTAAAAAAATGTGTGGGCTTCTTTATTAATACACTAACTAAGATCTAATGCAGGTGTAATAACCACTGTAATGTCAACATGGTAAAGAGCATTGGTGGTATTTTGAAGTATCTGCAACGGAAATACCTGATTTTCACTTGTGACAAAGCCACAGGTACTGCTGACATTATGTGCTATGCTATACTGCTTGTGTTCAACATTGAATGTTAGGTGCCATTTTTTTCAAGTCCAAGTTCATGGAACCCTGAACTTCTCCAAGAATCCTTTGTGAACCACAAAGCACTTCTACTTTATAGCATAACAGTACCTAGTAGAGAGTCTGGGCTATTCTTGGTCCTTTGTGCTTTAATATAAAAATACTTAGTGATTTTTTTTATTGGGATTGCATCGACTGTATAGATTAATTTGGAGGGGGAAGGCATCTTTGCAAAACTGCATCTTCCAAACATGGAACATTTATATATCTCTGTCAATTTAGATTTTCTTTCATTTTCTCAGTATTTTTTACAGTTTCTGCACTGAGTTCTTACATATCCGTCAGATTTATTCTAAGGTACTTGATGTTGTTGTAAATGATACCTTCATCATTCATTTCGCTTTCTATTTGTTGCTGATACACAGAAATACAATTGATTTTGAATCCAGTAAATTTGCTAAATTTATTCTGTACACATAGTCGTATCATTTGTGAATAATGAGTTTTGTTTCTTCCTTTTCAAGCCTTATACCTTCTATTTATTTTTATTGCTCTACTTAAGGCTTCTAGTACATTGTTAAATAAAAGCAACATCCTTCATTCTTGACTTTTCTGGAGTCTAAAAAAGAAAGCTTTTCCACCTTTTGCCATTAAGTATGGTTTGGTGTAAATTTCTTATAGTTGGTTACACTTGATCAGATTAAGAAAGTTTTCTCCTATTCCTAATTTGCCACTTATTTCTTTTTATCATAGATGGATCTTGAACTTTATCAATTTTTTTTTTTTTTTTTTTTTTGAGTTGGAGTCTC
>NW_007251045.1:556542-567613 GCF_000164805.1 Carlito syrichta
GGCGGGTCTCGAACCCGCGGGCTCAGGCAATCCACTCATCTCAGCCTCCCAAAGGCGCGGGATTACAGGCTGAGCCACCGAGCCCGGCTTATCAATATTTTTTATATCCATTGAGATGATCATATGATTTTTTTCTCCTTTAATTTGTTAATATAGTAAATTGCATTGATTGAATTTTCTAATGTCCAACCAAACAGTACAGTGGCTCTCAACTTGACTGGTCATCAGAATCATACAATCAAAAAGTCTTTTAAAAACTCTAGATAAAATGGTGGCAGGTGTTATTTTAAAAGTTTGTGAAAGACTGGGTACAGTTGCTTACACCGGTCATCCCAGCACTTTTGGAGGCAGAGGCGAGAGGATTGCCTGAGCCCAGGGGTTTGAGAACAGCCTGGGCAACTTGGTGAGACTTTGTCTCTACAGTGAAGTTTTAAAAACTTTGCTGGGCATGGTGGTACATGCCTGTAGTTCCAGCTACTTGGAAGGCTGAGGCGGAAGGATCACTGAGCCCAGCAGGTCGAGGCTGCGGTGGCCGTGACCATGCCACTACACTACAGCCAAGGTGATAGAGTGAGACTCCAACTCAAAAAAAAAAGCCAATATTTCCCCACACTGTTGACAATACAGTATTGTCAAATGTTTTGCAAACGTTTTTTTTTTCTTTTTGAGTTGGAGTCTCACTCTGTCTCCCAGACTGGAATGCAGTGGCATGCTTGCGGCCACCGCAGCCTCGACCTGCTGGGCTCCGGCGATCCTTCCCCCTCAGCCTTCCGATTCGCTGGAACTACAGGCGTGTGCTACCATACCCAGCTAATTTTTTTTTTTTTTTGATTTATTGTAGAGATGAGGTCTCGCCAAGTTGCCCAGGCGGATCTTGAACCCGCGGGCTCAGGCAGTTCACTCACCTCAGCCTCCCAAAACGTGGGATTATAGGCTGAGCCACCGAGCCCGGCTTCCTTATATTTTTAGAGACCATTTATATGTTCTTTGTGAGATCTGTTACTTGTCTTTTGCCTATGGCTCTATGGGTTATGCAATTTTTGCTGATTTGGAAGAACTTTACATATAAGGAAATTAGTTCTTGTGATATGTATTGAAAATATATTTTCTTAGTGTCTTGCTTTTTTTTTGAGTTGGAGTCTCACTCTGTCGCCCAGACTGGAGTGCAGTGGCTGCTCCCGGCCAACGCAGCCTCGACCTGCTGGACTCCGGCGATCCTTCAGCCTCAGCCTTCCGAGTAGCCGGAATTACAGGCACGCGCTACCACACCTGGCTGATTTTTTGATTTATTGTAGAGATGAGGTCTCGCTGCCCAGGCGGGTCTCGAACCCACGGGCTCAGGCAATCCACTCACCTCAGCCTCCCAAAGGTGCGGGATTACAGGCTGAGCCACCTAGCCTGGCTTGTCTTGCTTTTTTTACAATTTTTTTTTTTACCTTACTGAACTTATCTATTTTTTGGACATCTTTTCTTTAGATCATTTATTTTGTGGTTTCTGAGTTTTTATATCATCCTTAAAAAGGCCTTCTCCACTCCAAGGTGTAAAAAACCATTTCCCATCTCTTCTTTTAGAACTTTGATTTTAGAAAAATAACATTATTTTCGATCCATCTGGAATCTACTTTTATATAAGAAATGGGGTAAGGCGTCCTTTCACATGTATTTAATGACCTCTCTTTTCCCTGGGGAGCTTATTTTTAAAGTATGAAACAATATTTTAAATGAGAGAAAAATATAACAGTAACACATTTTTTAAAAGCTGATAGTTACCACAAATACTGCAAGGCTGAGAAAAATAACTTGTTGTTTAAAATTTTTTATTTTAAGCCGGGCTTGGTGGCTCAGCCTGTAATCCCGCACCTTTGGGAGGCTGAGGTGAGTGGATTGCCTGAGCCCGTGGGTTCAAGACCTGCCTGGGCAGTGAGACCTCATCTCTACAATAAATCAAAAAATCAGCCGGGTGTGGTAGCGCATGCCTATAATTCCGGCTACTCGGAAGGCTGAGGTGGAAGGATCGCCGGAGTCCAGCAGGTCGAGGCTGCAGTGGCCGGGAGCGGCCACTGCACTCCAGTCTGGGCGACAGAGTGAGACTCCAACTCAAAAAAAAAAAAAAAAAATTTTATTTTAAATACGTGGGGTACAGTTCAGGGTTAGGTATACAAATATTCATTATGCAGGTACCCTTGTTGATGAGGTGTGCCCACGGCATTTTTATTAGCTGCCTAATGCTCCTCTAAAGTATTTTACTCTTGAGAGTCCCCCACCATTTGACACGTATTGTGCAATCCACAGCTAGTAAAGTTCACTCTTTCTTTGTTGTACAGTTCTGAGTCTGAACATTGCATAACCAGCTGCCACCTTTGAGTCAGGGAACAGCACTGTCACCCCATATATTCTTTCGTGCTGCTTTGCAGGCAAACGCTCCCTTTACCCCAGTCCCCACTGCTCTGCCACCACCCATCCGCTCAGAATTTCTGATACAGTGATCACAGTTTCCCAGGTTACTCTGATTTGAGTCAAGTCGGAACTATTGCTTGAGGACATTACTGCTGCTACTTCTTATTTTTTGGTTCTTTTTGAGTGGGAGTCTCACCCTGTCACCCAGAGTGGAGGGCAGTGGCATGCTCACATCTACTGCAACCTCGACTTGCTGGGCTCAGGTGATCCTCCCATCTCAGCCTTCTAAGTAGCTGGAACCACAGGTGCATGTCACCATGCCTGGTTGATTTTTTTTTTTTTTTTTTTGAGTTGGAGTCTCACTCAGTCGCCCAGACTGGAGTGCAGTGGCCGCTCCCGGCCACCGCAGCCTCGACCTGCTGGGCTCCGGTGATCCTTCCGCCTCAGCCTTCCGAGTAGCCGGAATTACAGGCGCACGCTAGCACGCCCGGCTGATTTTTTGATTTACTGTAGAGATGAGGTCTCGCTGCCCAGGTGAGTCTCGAACCCGCGGGCTCAAGCAATCCACTCACCTCAGCCTCCCAAAGGCGCGGGATCACAGGCTGAGCCACCGAGCCCGGCGTGCCTGGTTGATTTTTTAAATTGATTGTAGAGACGAGATCTCGCCAAGATGCCCAAGCTGGTCTCGAACCCCTGGACTCAGGCTATCCTCTTGCCTCTGCCTCCCAAAGTGTTTGGATTACAGGCATGAGCTGCCACACCTTTGTGTGTGTGTGTGTGTGTGTGTGTGTGTGTGTGTGTCACGGTCTCACTCTGTCATGGTTCATTGCAACCTCTGCCTCTTCGGTTCAGCCAATCCTTTTGCCTCAACCTTCTGAGTAGCTGGGACTACAGGCATACACCACCACACCCAACTGGTCTCAAACTCCTCGGTTTAAGCAATCCTCCCACCTTGGCCTCCCAAAGTGCTGGGATTACAGGTATGAGCCACCGCACCTGGCCACGGACATGGCTTTGAATAGACTGAGAGCAGTGAGCAGTCAGAGGCCTCAGGCAAGTAATAGTAGCAGCCAACATTTCCTGAGTGCTTACTGCATGGCAGGTGCTGTGCCGATCAGATTTATGGCATTCTCTCACTCTTCACATTAGTTCTATGAGGTAAATCGTTCATCTTGGCCAGGCCCAGTGGCTCATGCCTGGAATCCCAGCACTTTGGGAGACCAGGATAGGAGGGTCCCTTGAGACCACAAGTTCAAGACCAGCCTGGGCAACACAGTGAGACCCCCACCTCTGTTTAAAATTAAGAAAAAAACCTTTCATCTCCATTTTATAGATGAGGAGACTGAGGCTAGAGATACAATCACACAGCCAGGAAATGGGTAGAGCCACAATTTGGACCCTGGCTAGTTCATTGCAGTGTCTGTGCTCCTTACCCTCTTTGCTATTGTCTTCCCCCAAAAGAGTGGTCAGTTGCTCCTACCATCCTCAGCCTGACAGGGTGACTGTCGCCCATGTTGGCTCTCACATCCGCAGAAGATTCTCCTAATACTGCTTCTTGCTTGGGAAAGAGCCATTCCGGAAGCTGGGATGATTCCGAAGGGGCCACTGCGGCGGGCAGGGTGGCAGCCTGGGCTGGGCCGGGATGTGGGAGCCGCCGCCTATTTCTGTCTCGCTGACAACATCTCTCTTCCCTCTGCGCTGGACAGAGCCTCCTCTGTTTCTCCATCTGACTCCTGCTTCCTCCTCTGGCTTGGAGTACCTGGCTCCTCTGGCTACCTCTTCTTAAGCCCCCATCTCTCCTCTCTCTCACTCGACTTGGTAAGAGGAACAGGGGTCTGGGGTCTGGGCAGAGGGAAGCGTCTCCCGGTTCTGGCGAATGGGCCCTGTGAGGGGTGGGCTCCCCTATGCCCCTTCCCCTGGAAGAGGCCTGTGGAGGGTTTTAAGAACACCCTGAAAAGGCAAACCCACTGAGATCCTAGCAGGGCATTTGCATATGGCGGCTGTTCCCTAGACGCTGTAATTGACTTGTATACTTGCAGACTAGCATACAGACCATGAACCCGATCTTCACAAGGTGCTTACCCTCGTGTGGCCAGGACCAGATGAAGAAAGAACATACCCAGCATCCCAGAATTCCCTCTTCAGGCCCTGTTCTGGTCGTCACCTCTGGGGCGGGGGGACACTTTTTGTTTGTCATGATGACTTAAGGGCATACAGTTGGCAGGGTCTAGGAATTCTAATGTCTTACAGTGCATGGGACAGTCCTTCAGCACAAAGAATTGTCCTGCCCACATGCGCTGTGGGAAGCACTGTGCCTGACAGGTCTGAGTGGTAATGGCCCGCAGTGTAGCCAAGGCCTGCAGCTGTGTCTGGGTGGAGTGAGGAGGGGTCTTCACTGATGTGTCCCCACCACTGTCACCCCCCAGGCCTCCGGAACGCCCCCCGCTGCTGGGCCGTGATCCAGCCCCTGCTGTGTGCTGTGTATATGCCCAAGTGTGAGAATGACCGGGTGGAGCTGCCCAGCCGCACGCTCTGCCAGGCCACCCGGGGTCCCTGTGCCATCGTGGAGAGGGAGCGAGGCTGGCCCGACTTCCTGCGCTGCACCCCCGACCACTTCCCTGAAGGCTGCCCGGTGAGTGCTCTGTGGACAAGGCCCGAGTCTCTGGGCTGGGCAGGACCGGACGGAAGGCCGGAAGCAGGGGGACCCTGAACCTACCGCCACGGGGTCAATGGCCCACATCCCCAAACCAGCTCACTGGCAGGATCACCTGCCAGGGATTCTCGTTCGTCAGCGAATCCTGTGTGAGTCTCCGCTCTGCTGAGTGCTGGGTGACAGATGTCATGGATGACAGGAACCCACACTTAGGACATTTATCACGTATGTAGGGAGTCAAGGCATGTGCATGTGAAACAGCTGGAGCCACCAAGACAGGGGCCTGATCCAGTTCCAGTGGTGAAGGAGAGTTCTTACTTTATTTTTTTTGAAAGCAGGATTTATTGAGAGGACGGAAAAGCTCCCAGAGTGGGAAGGGACCCAAGGGGGCTGCCCGAAGAGAGCTCTGAAATCACAGTAATAACAGTAGGCTGGGCACAGTGGCTCGTGCCTGTCATCCCAGCACTTGGGAGGCCCCTTGTCTGTACCAAAAAAATTTTTTTTTGAGTTGGAGTCCCACTCTGTTGCCCCAGCTGGAGTACAGTGGCACACCATGGCCACCGCAGCCTCAATCTGCTGGGCTCGGGCGATCCTTCTGCCTCAGCCTTCCAAGTAGCTGGAACTATAGGTGTACACCACCACACCTGGTTAATGTTTTGATTTATCATAGAGACGAGGTCTCGCCAAGTTGCCTGGGCTAGTCTCAAACCCCTGGACTCAGGCAGTCCTCTCACCTCTGCCTCCCAAAGTATTGGAATGACAGGTGTGAGCCATTGTGTCTGGCTCTACAAAAAAATTATTTAAAAATTACCTGAGTGTGGTGGCACATACCTATAGTCCCAGCTACTCGGGATGCTGAGGCAATAGGATCACCTGAGCCCAGGAGGCTGAGGCTGTGGTGAGCCATAATGGTGCCACTGCATTCTAGCCTGGGTGACAGAGTGAAACCTCAGCTCATTAGAAAAAAAAAAAGTATAGCAGTGATAATGATACTAATACTGCTAATTATTCCGTTTGCTACATGCCATTATCAGCACTTAACAGTTATTTATTCATCTAACCCTTAAACCATACCATGAGGTAGGTATCTCATAGATGGGGAAACTTTGGTACAGAGAGGCCAAGTACTTTGCCCGAAGCTGCACAGCCATCAAGTGGCCAGGCTGAGACTCAGACCCTGCATTGCGTCTCCAGCTACCAGGCTGCACGCCCGGCTGTCTCTTGCTGAATGGGGGGCTCACCCCTGAGTGCCCCTGCACTGTCTTCTCCCTGCCCCTGGTGACAGAATGAGGTGCAGAACATCAAGTTCAACAGTTCGGGCCAGTGCGAGGCGCCCTTGGTGCGGACCGACAACCCCAAGAGCTGGTACGAGGACGTGGAGGGCTGCGGCATCCAGTGCCAGAACCCGCTCTTCACCGAGGCCGAGCACCAGGATATGCACAGCTACATTGCGGCCTTCGGCGCTGTCACGGGCCTCTGTACTCTCTTCACGCTGGTCAGCAGGGCGGGCCCTTGGCAGAAGAGTGGGCAGGGGGCACCCTAAGCCTGGAAAGGGAGAAGGAGACGGAGGGGGAAGAGGACGTGGTGGGGTCCCCAGGGAAGGGGCCAGGCGTGGTGGCTTATGCCTGTAATCCCAGCACTTTGGGAGGCAGAGGCAAGAGGATGGCCTGAGCCCAGGGGTTCAAGACCAGCCTAGGCAACATGGCAAGACCTCACCCCTACAATTAAAAAAAAATTAGCTGGGTGTGGTGGCACACACCTGTAGTTCCAACTACTTGGGAGATTGAGATGGGAGGATAGCCTGAGCCCAGGAGGTCGAGGCTGCGATGGCTGTGAGCCTGCCACTGTACTCCAGCCTGGGTGACAGAATGAGACTCCAACCGAGAAACAATAAAGAATGAAGGACTAGCCGGGCTCAGTGGCTCAGCCTGTAATCCCGCGCCTTTGGGAGGCTGAGGTGAGTGGATTGCCTGAGCCCGCGGGTTCGAGACCCGCCTGGGCAACTTGGTGAGACCTCATCTCTACAATAAACCAAAATTCAGCCGGGCGGTAGCGCGCGCCTGTAATTCCGGCTACTCGGAAGGCTGAGGCGGAAGGATCGCCGGAGCCCAGCAGGTCGAGGCTGGGTGACAGAGTGGGAATCCAACTCAAAAAAAAAAAAAAGAACGAAGGACTCTCAGTGGAGCACCCTCAGCCTGGAAAGGGAGGAGGGAACCAGAGGGACAGGGGAGGAGAGGACATGGCAGAGTCCCCAGGGAAGGGGCATGATCAGAAGGGCCCCAGATGGGAGAGACAGGCAGGTGGGACACCCTCAGCCTGGAAAGGAGGAGGGAGCCAGGGGGACGGTGGAGGTGAAGAGGACCTGGAGGGGTCTCTAGGGAAGGGCGTGATCAGAAGGGTCTGGGCCCAGACGAGGGCGTCCGCCCCACCTCACAGCACGGCCCCCTGTGTCTTCCAGGCCACGTTTGTGGCTGACTGGCGGAACTCGAATCGCTACCCGGCCGTCATTCTCTTCTATGTCAATGCATGCTTCTTCGTGGGCAGCATCGGCTGGCTGGCCCAGTTCATGGACGGGGCCCGCCGGGAGATCGTCTGCCGGGCAGATGGCACCATGCGGCTAGGGGAGCCCACGTAGGTGTCTCAGGGACTCGGAGGTGCGGGGGAGCAGCTGGAGTGGGCGTAGACCGTGAAGGGGACGGGTTTCAGAGTAGGGCTCAGCTCCGCCTCATTGAACCCAGGGCTCCAGCACTGGGAAGTGGATTTCTGTGTCAGGACCTTGACCATGACTGTTCAGAGGAGTGTCTCCTAGCACTGCTTCAGATCTGACCTGGGTTCTGTCTCAAGCCTTTCTCCTGGGCACCTTCAGACCTCAGCAACCAGGGTCTAGGGACAGGGTGGAGGGCCCTGGCAGAGGGAATACAGAGGGACGTCCCCAGGTGCACACCACATGTCTGCACAGCTCCAACGAGACCCTGTCCTGCGTCATCATCTTTGTCATCGTGTACTACGCCCTGATGGCCGGCGTGGTGTGGTTTGTGGTCCTCACCTATGCCTGGCACACCTCCTTCAAAGCCCTGGGCACCACCTACCAACCGCTCTCCGGCAAGACATCCTACTTCCACTTGCTCACATGGTCACTCCCCTTCGTCCTCACCGTGGCGATCCTCGCTGTGGCCCAGGTATAGTGACTGGTAGAGACCGGGGACCCCAGTGGGGTGGGCATCGGGGAGGGGGCCACTGGATGACCGACTGTCCCTCCCACCCCTTCCTGCTGCAGGTGGACGGGGACTCGGTGAGCGGCATCTGCTTTGTGGGCTACAAGAACTACCGATACCGGGCAGGCTTCGTGCTGGCCCCGATCGGCCTGGTGCTCATCGTGGGAGGCTACTTCCTCATCCGAGGTGAGGGAGGGCCAGGCCAGGACCAGCTGGGCCACAAAATGTGCTGCGCACCGGCCATGTGTGGTAGGGCCTGGGAGCCGCCAGCTCCCTCTAGGGTGGCCCTCTGGGGAGCTGACCCTCCAGGTACATGCAGCACCAAGAGCATTTGCTGTGGGCAGCTCCTTTGTGCTGGCCAGGAAATCCCACCCTTTTCTGCAGAGCCTTGGCCCAGGGCTCACAGCTTATTTCATGGAGTCCAGGCTGGGTTCCAGCCCCAGTGAGTCCTTGGCCAGGGGCACTTGTGTATTGACCACTCTGAGCTACCCGCTCTGTCCACATGGACCTGCTTGAGCCCTTCGGTTGTGTGTGTGCTCATTGATTCTGTACAAAGTGTCAGTCTCTTGGAGCTTGGTGTCCATTTTTTTTCTCTGCCCCTGACAAGTATGAGTTATGACAATTACGTTTGCGAACTCATCCTAGAAACAGTACTATATGCTTCATTGCTGAATATCACTGTGGTCACCTTCGAAGGACTCTGCCTGGGAAGCCATGCACTGCTGCCAGCGCCTACTCCACCCATCAAAGCAATTTTGGAACTCTCTGGAATGGCCATCAGAGCTGTCTTCAGGGGGATGTTGGAGTTTGAATTACAGCAGTGAACAAACATTAAATTTCTGGTTCAACTTGGCAAGATTGGAAATGAAATCGGGGACATGTGAGTCCAAGTGTGTGCGGGATAATGCCATGAAGAAAGGAGTGTACAAATGGATTAAAAGTTTGTCTGAGGGGAGAGAAAACGTCACTGATGAAGAGAGGTCAGGACGGCCAGTAATGAGCAGAACTGATGAAGACATTGGAAAAACTCGTTGAGTTGTGCATCAGAATCATTGGCTGACTGTGAGAAGCATAGCGGACCAAATAAACATTGATAGGAAGCATTTAGGGAAATCTTATCTGAAAATCTTGGCATGAGAAAAGTGCAGACCAGGCTTGGTGGCTCAGCCTATAATCCCAGCACATTGAGAGGCTGAGGCGAGTGGATTGCCTAAGGCCGTGGGTTCGACACCCACTCAGGCAACTTGGCGAGACCTCATCTCTACAATAAATCAAAAATTATCTGAGTGTGGTAGTGTGCGCCTGTGGTTCCGGCTACTTGGAAGGCTGAGGCGGAAGGATCACCAGAGCCCGGCAGGTTGAGACTGCAGTGGCCAGGAGCGTGCCACTGCATGCCAGCCTGGGCGACAGAGTGAGACTCCAACACACACACACAAAAAGAGCGAGAGAAAGGTGCATGCAAAAGTGGTCCCAAAGGAGCTCTTGCATTACGACCATGCACCAGCTCACACAGCACTGTCTGTGAGGGAGTTTTTAGCCAGTTAACAGCTGTATTGGAACACCCTCCCTACTTAGCTGATCCGGCCCCCAATGACTTTTTTCTTTACCCAAAGATAAAGGAAATATTGAAAGGAAGACATTGTGAGGCCATTCAGGACATCAAAGGTAATACGACAACAGCTCTGATGGCCATTCTAGAAAAAGAGTTCCAAAATTGCCTTGATGGCTGGTGTCAGTGCATAGCTTCCCAAGGGGAGTACTTCAAAGGCGACCATAGCGAAACTCAGCAATGAGGTATGGAATCCTTTTTCTAGGATGAGTTGGCGAACCTAACTGTTAGACCTTGTACAAACACAGTTTTCATGACATGCACAAAACCCCAGATCCCTAACTTCCCCACCTCCATCTGCCACCCCATAATAAGCCTCGGTATCTGTTTAGCTTGTTGTTGTTGGGTTCTCTTGTCAGCCACAGTTTCCTCACGCTGAGCCATCAACCTCGTATTCAATCCCCTCTTTTTTCTCTTTTTGGTAGTGTCCAGGCCTCTGATTTGTTTTGTATCTACACTGTCGTGTATGATAGCCATAAGCCACAGGAATAGAAACTAGCCCAAATTTAGATGTGTTGTAAAATACACACTGCATTTTATTATTTTATTTATTTTATTTTATTTTATTTTATTTTTGAGTCGGTTTCTCAGTCTGTCACCCAGGCTGGTGTGCAGTGACACACTCACAGCTACCGCAGCCTCGACCTGCTGGGCTCAGGCAATCCTTCCACCCCAGCCCTCCAAGTAGCTGGAACTACAGGCGCATACCACCATGCCCGGCTAATTTTTAAATTTATTGTAGAGACCGGGTCTCACCATGTTGCCAAGGCTGGTTTTGAATCTCTGGGCTCAGGCTATCCTCTTGCCTCCACCTTCCAAAGTACTAGGATTACAGGCGTAAGCCATCACACCTGGCCTACACACCACATTTTAAAGACTTAGCATTTTTAAAAATGTCTGGGTGTGATGGCCGATGTCTGTAATTCCAGCACTTTGGGAGGCCAAGACGGGAGGATTGCTTGAGCCCAGGAGTTTGAGACCAGCCTAGGTGACATCGCAAAATCTCATCTTTACCCAAAAAAAATCAGCTAGCTGGGAATGGTGGTATACCCCTGTAGTTCCAGCTACTTGAGAAGACTGAGGTGGAAGGATCCCCTGAGTCCAGGAGGTTGAGGCTGCAGTGAGCTGTGATTGTGTGATTGTGCACTTCAGTCTGGGTGACAGAGTGAGACCCAAACTCAAAAAAAAAAAAAAAGC
>NW_007251045.1:568146-575952 GCF_000164805.1 Carlito syrichta
TCGAGACCCGCCTGGGCAACTTGGCGAGACCTCGTCTCTACAATAAATCAAAAACTAGCCGGCGTGATAGTGCGTGCCTGTAGTTCCGGCTACTTGGAAGGCTGAGGTGGAAGGATTGCCAGAGCCTAGCAGGTCAAGGCTCTCGGTGGCCGGGAACGTGCCACTACCCTCCAGCCTGGGCGACAGAGTGAGACTCCAACTCAAAAAAAAAAAAAAAAAGAAGAAAATTTGAGATTGTGTATGTGGCTCACATTCTATTTCTACTGGACAGAGCTATTCTTGAGTCTCTGTTTTATACCTTTTTCATCACAGCGGCTTTGACTTGGCCATCTTACCCAAGGGAAGCTGGACCAGGACCACGGCTCTGTCTCTCTTCTAGACTGTCTGAGCTCATCCCTGGTCGTCCCAGTTCCCCAAGCTTTATTTTATTTTTATTTTCTTCTTTTTTTTTGAGTTGGAGTCTCATTCTCTTGCCCAGGCTGGAGTGCAGTGTCACAGTCACAGCTCACTACAGCCTCAGCCTCCTGGGCTCAGACGATCCTTCTGCCTCAGCCTCCCGAGTAGCTGGGACTACAGGCATGTGCCACCACGTACATTTTTGTAGAGACAGGATCTTGCTATGTTGCTCTTGAACCCCTGGGCTCAAGCGATCCTCCCGCCTCAGCCTCCCAGAGTGCTGGAATTGCCCGGCCTCCCCAGGCTTTAAATCAGCACGGGCGTCATCAGACGTGGGACTCCAGGGCCATGGGGCCCTCCTGCCCCCCACACCCATCCCTCCCAGGAGAGTGGCTTCTCCCCACCCCCCACTAATGTCTGAGGCCCCCTTCTGTTCAGGAGTCATGACTCTGTTCTCCATCAAGAGCAAGCACCCCGGGCTGCTGAGTGAGAAGGCTGCCAGTAAAATCAACGAGACCATGCTACGCCTGGGTGAGTGGCCCCGGGTGACTCGGGCTGAGGTCCCAGCTGGCCCAACACTCCACCCCCAGGGGCTGTGGGACCTGCAGGGTACAGCGAGGCAGTGGGACACGCTAGCAGCTGTGGGGACAAGGGCGGGGCGTGTGTGTAGGTGGCGGTGGTGGAGGCAACCGGAGGGAGGAGGGCCTCTCAGGAGGGATGCCAGCTCATGCCAGCACTGCTGCCTGGTGTGCACCAACCGCCCGCGTGGCCCTCCTGCCATGGCCTCAAGTGCCCTGACTGCTTCCTTCTGGAGAAAGCCGTTCTTGAACTGCGCCCAGCGGGAATGCACACCAGCCTCCACAGCCTCACAGGCCTCAGTGGGACAGGCGCCCTTCTCCCACTACAGCCGCAGGTTCTGGGTTGGTGACACCCTGCCCTGCCTGCCCCTGTCCCCTGCAGGCATTTTTGGCTTCCTGGCCTTCGGTTTTGTGCTCATCACCTTCAGCTGCCACTTCTATGACTTCTTCAACCAGGCCGAGTGGGAGCGCAGCTTCCGGGACTACGTGCTGTGAGTGGGCGGGCCCGGGGGCCACAGAAGTGGGAGCTGGAGCCAGACAGAGGACAGCCTCCACCTCCCCTGCTGCACCACAGAGATTCGCCCAGTCCCTGCCTCAGGCAGCAGATTCAGCACATAGCACCTGAGTGCCCAAGACGGCAACTGCTCTGTCCTTTGTCATACACAGCAAGCGACCTTCAGGGCTCTGCTCAGCTCTGCTCTGCCCTGCCCTTCCCTGCCCAGCCCACCCCCACCACCTGGCTGCCTGTGACTGTCAAGAAGCCATTTTGGCCAGGCACAGTGGTTCACACCTGTCATCCCAATATTTTGGGAGGCTGAGGCAGGAGAATCACTTGAACGCAGGAGCTGGAGGCCAGCCTGGGCAACCAAGTGAGATCTCATCTCTACAAAAAAATACAAAAATTAGCTGGGTATGGTGGTGTGCGTCTGTAGTCTCAGCTACTCAGGAGGTCAAGGCGGAAGGATCGCCTGGGCCCAGGAGGTTGAGGCTGTGCTGAGCTACGATCTCACCACGGCACTCTAGCCTGGGCGACAGTGAGACCCTGTCTCCAAAACAAAAAGCTATTTCCTGTTTTGACTTCTCTGCCTGGCTCTGTGTTGCCCTCTCTCTAATCTGGGTACACCCCTACAGAGCTATTGTAGACCCCCGCACGAGGGTAGTCACCTCACCCCGGCAAATTAACAGCCCGTTCGTGCTTGCTAGTGTTGCCTGTGCCTTTTCGTGTCAAAACAAGATGAATCGGAGAGAGTGAAGCCTCTCAACTGTTCCAGGGACAGCTGTTAGGTCCCCATTAAAATGGACACTAGTCCACGTCCTGGCCGCTTCAGGCTGTTGCTTAAGTGTTCCAGCCGCCTGTCTGAGAAACTTTAAACACATTCATGCCTGGGTCTCAGCCCCAGAGATTTTATTTAATTGTCTGGGGTGGGGCCCAGACATCATAGCCATTAAAAGCTCCCCAGGTGATGCTAATAAGCAGCTAGGGTGGAGGGGAGCGCTGTGGGGGCGGCTTTCTAAAGTCTTCGGTCGACTGTCTGAGGACCTGCCCGGTGGACTCAGAAAGCCCTACCTCATAGTCCCAACTTCTCAGGAGGCTGAGGCTGCGGTGAACCATGGTCATGCCACTGCGCTCCGGCCTGGGTGACAGAGCAGGACCCTGTCTCAAAAAACAAGAAGGAGAGAAAAGTCTCCCCTGCCTCTTGTCCTCGCCAGGTGCCAGGCCAACGTGACCATCGGGCTGCCCACAAAGAAGCCCATCCCTGACTGTGAGATCAAGAATCGCCCCAGCCTCCTGGTGGAGAAGATCAACCTGTTCGCCATGTTTGGAACTGGCATTGCCATGAGCACCTGGGTCTGGACTAAGGCCACGCTGCTCATCTGGAGGCGCACCTGGTGCAGGTGGGCTCGGCAGCCGGGCCTCGCTGCTCCTGCCGTCCTTCCCTGCAGCCTCCCGCCACTCCGATCCTACTTCCCGCACAGCTCGCCACTGTCCCCTGGTGGTCCATCCCGGCCTTGGGCAGCCTGAGGCCGGGCCTGGACCAAGGAAGTGGGGCACGGCCAGCTACCAGCATATTCTGAGTGGAGGAGAGAACGCTGGCTGACTGTGTGCCAGGACTCCTCAGAGTCCAGGAGGGACCCAGGCCCCTGAGGGCTTCCTTCCCTGGGGGGCGTGGAGCGCTGGCCCTTCTCAAGGTTGGGCAGGAAGTGGCCGCCCCTCCACGCCCTACCCTGCCTGTCTGCTTGCAGGTTGACTGGGCAGAGCGACGATGAGCCCAAACGGATCAAGAAGAGCAAGATGATTGCCAAGGCCTTCTCCAAGCGGCGTGAGCTGCTGCAGAACCCAGGCCAGGAGCTGTCTTTCAGCATGCACACCGTCTCCCATGACGGGCCTGTGGGTGAGCTGCAGCCCTAGCACCCAGCCTGTTCCCGCCCAGGCTGCCGAGTCACGTCTGGGGGGACGAGGCACTCCTGCCTCTCAGTCATGCTCATTCTCTCCCCGGCTCCTCCCCTCACGATTCTGCCCCTGGTCTGCTTGCTGGGACTTTGGCTCTAAGAGGACTCACCTCCCCCTCCCCTCCTAAATTCTGCCGTTTAGCCGGGCTCAGTGGCTCAGCCTGTAATCCCGCGCCTTTGGGAGGCTGAGGTGAGTGGATTGCCTGAGCCCGCGAGTTCGGGACCCGCCTAGGCAACTTGGTGAGACCTCATCTCTACAATAAATCAAAAATCAGCTGGGCGTGGTAGCACACGCCTGTAATTCCGGCTACTGGGAAGGCTGAGGCGGAAGGATCGCCAGAGCCCAGCAGGTCGAGGCTGCGGTGGCCGGGAGCGGCCATTGCACTCCAGTCTGGGTGACAGAGTGAGACTCCAACTCAAAAAGTAAATAAATAAGCCGGGCTCAGTGGCTCAGCCTGTAATCCCGCACCTTTGGGAGGCTGAGGAAAGTGGATTGCCTGAGCCCGCGGGTTCGAGACCCGCCTGGACAGCGAGACCTCATCTCTACAATAAATCAAAAAATCAGCCGGGTGTGGTAGCGCATGCCTGTAATTCCGGCTACTCGGAAGGCTGAGGCGGAAGGATCACAGGAGCCCAGCAGGTCGAGGCTGCGGTGGCCAGAAGCGGCCACTGCACTCCAGTCTGGGCGACAGAGTGAGACTCCAACTCAAAATAAATAAATAAATAAATTCTGCAGTTTGCTCCCCCTGGACAAGAGCAAGTCAGGGTTCGAGGCCACAAGGCCCCTCTCCTGAGACCCCGATGGGTGGTGGCACTGGCTGCGGGTGAGTGTCCTCTGGGAGAGCAGGGAAGCGCCCCTGAAGGGTCCAATGGTGCTGACCTTCTTCCCCCCAGCGGGCTTGGCCTTTGATCTCAATGAGCCCTCTGCCGATGTCTCCTCTGCCTGGGCCCAGCACGTCACCAAGATGGTAGCTCGGAGGGGAGCCATACTGCCCCAGGATGTGTCTGTCACCCCCGTGGCAACTCCAGGTAGGAGGGTTCTGGCTTATGGAGGAAGGCAGCGGTCACAGAGGCTGGGGGTCCTGGGACTGGAGTCTAGGGGCTGCCAGAGAGGGAGGAAGAGGGAAAGGCCCCAGGGAATCTGAGGCCCGAGAAGTCTAGGATGGTCCAGAGCCGGGAGAGAAGGGGCCCTAGGAGCGCGGGGCTGGTGTGGGCACAGTGGCGGGGCCCGGGCTCAGGTTTCCTCTCCTGTCAGTGCCCCCAGAGGAACAGGCCAACCTGTGGCTGGTGGAGGCAGAGATCTCCCCGGAGCTGCAGAAGCGCCTGGGCCGGAAGAAGAAGAGGAGGAAGAGGAAGGAGGTGTGCCCACTGGTGCCATCCCCAGAGCTGCCCCACGCTGCCCCTGCCCCCAGCGCCATCCCCCGACTGCCTCAGCTACCCCGACAGAAGTGCCTGGTGGCTGCAGGTGCCTGGGGAGCCAGGGAGTCCTGCCGACAGGGCGCCTGGACCCTGGTTTCCCACCCGTTCTGCCCAGAGCCCAGTCCCCCTCATGATCCATTCCTGCCCAGCGCCCCCGCCCCTACGGCCTGGGCCCATAGCCGCCGCCAGGGTCTGGGGCCCATTCACTCCCGCACCAACCTGGTGGAGGCTGAGCTCATGGATGCAGACTCGGACTTCTGAGCCTGCAGAGCAGGACCTGGGACGGGAAGGACGAACGGGGACCGTTTCCAGACTCTTCCTCTCCGAGAGGGCTGCCCTGGAGTCTCATCTTCCAGCAAGCCTGGGGGCCAAGAGCCCTCCCAGAAGAGGTCTGTGTGTCAGGCTCTGAGCAGCAGGACTGGGCAAGAGCCTAAGGCCCCACCGTGAGGCCCCCAGTGGGCTGTGGCAGCCATGACCGTCGATGGTGTTGTTAACCCTTTGTCTAAGTAGGGACAGGCCTCCCTCTTCCAGGTGGCCAAGGGATGCGACGTGCCGGTCCTCTCTCCCACATCCTCTCTTAGCAAGGGGCCCTGCCCAAACCACCGTCTGTCCGCCACACCCCCCTTCCCCTCTCCCATTTCAGTTCAGGCCACACTTCTCGTTTGTTGATCAGGACCAAGGACTGCAGCACACACCTCCTCCCACCTTTGCTGCTGGGCCACCCTCCCTAGGAGAGATTGGGTCCCACCAGGGCCTGGCCTGGTCTGGGGTGGAAGGCGTGCGCGACAGGGCCTCAAGAGACGGAGTATCTTCCTCACAGCTGCTCAGGGGGCATGGGTCCTCTTGACTTGGGGCGCTGCCCTGGGAAGCTGCTGTAGCTTCAGCCAGGCGGGAAAGCTTCCTTCAACTTCCACAACCGGTGGGTGAGGAGACCCACCTTTTGTAACCTGCTACCATGTCTCCAGGGCCCCCCCTGTCAAGAGCAGACAGCAGATGCCATAGGACTGACAGGGTCCCGGGTGGCTGGGAGAAGAAGTCAGCAGCAAATAAAAGGTTTTTGTATAAAGTCTCCACGAAGCTTTTCCCGCAGGCCCTGTCCTGGCCTAAGCTGGTCCTGCTCTTGTCTGTCATCCGCTTCCTCATCCTAAAGCAGTTCTGACAGGCTTGGTGCTACTGAGGTCATGACTGACAGGTGTCAAGCTGAGGCCAGCCTGACGGGATGGCCATCCTCCTTGCCCACTGGGTTCTGTACCAACAAAAGTGCTTCTGTGGCCAGAGCTGCCTTGCTGAGCACTGGACACAAGGCAGTTGAGCTCAAGGGGGCAGCCTGTCCCTGGAGTGACAATGCCTGAGAGCAAGTGTCTCCCTGCCAGTAAGTGCAGATGGGCAGGGCTCCTTGGAGCGGTCCTGGGCCCACCTCCGGGGCCTCTCCAGGGGTGTCTGTGGGACCCGATGCATTCCGATAGATGGCTTCCTGCCCTGGGCAGGCACAGGAGGAAGCCTGCCACTTCTTCCACAAAGATGGCAGTAGGGGCAGGGCACGGTGACTCACGCCTGTAATCCCAGCACTTTCGGAGGCCAAAATGAGAGGATTGCTGGAGCCCAGGAGTTTGAGACCAGCCTGGGAAACAGTCCATCTCTAAAAAGTCAAAAAATTCAGGCATGGTGGCATGCACCTGTAGTCTCAGTTACTCTGGAGGCTGAAGCATAAGGATCACCTGAGCCCGGGAGTTTGAGGCTGCTGTGAGCTGTGATAGAGCCACCGCACTCCAGCCCAGACAGAGGGAGACAACCGAGTTAAAAAAAAAAAAAGGGTGAGGTTAGCAGTAGTGGGAAACTGCCAGGGGAAGGGGGAGCATGCCTCATCAGCAAGGGCGCCTGCGTAATGAACATTTGCATACCCAACCCTGAATTGGGCCCCACATTTTTAAAATTTTAAGAATTTAAATAGGCAATGACAACTTTTTTTTTAATGGC
This sequence comes from Carlito syrichta, assembly GCF_000164805.1. Lineage (NCBI taxonomy): Eukaryota > Metazoa > Chordata > Mammalia > Primates > Tarsiidae > Carlito > Carlito syrichta. Next base: position 574,968 of record NW_007251045.1, read on the forward strand.
AGTAGAAGACAGGAAACAGGCTGCAAGGCCTCGGGGTGATGGGGGGTTGCCAAGAGCAGGGTTGGCCAGCTCATCCAGCAAGTACTTGTCCATGGCTGTTCATGATGGTGACACCAGTGTCTTGACCAGAGCCAGATTCCAGGAGGAGGAGCAGTGGGACTGCTGACAGCCCTACTGTGTTCTGGGCAGTTGACGAGTATTACTGCACTGGTCACAGCTCTCACGAAGGCCTCCGGGATGCCCCGCCAAGCACCTGCCTGCGTTAACTCATCGTCTGTTAACGCCTCTCAAGATACCGATACCGATACAGTAGCTTGCCCGGGCTCACACAGCAGTATGTGGGACTCCGTCGGGGCCCTTCGGCTTGAGTGGGCACTTGGCCACACACCTCTCATGTAATTCAGAGGACAGCAGTGATCCAGTCAGAGAAGCTCGTTTTATGTAGAAAGAAGCAGCGTGGCAGAGTGACCTGCCGCAACCTCGCACCTAGTGCGCGGCAGACCCTGGGCCCAGGGGCTTCCTGACTTGCGTCCAGACTCACTTTCAACCTTTCATTTCTCTTTCGACCCGGATTTCCCACTGTGTGCTCTTTGGTCACTTGTGTCCTCTTGGTTTGCTGCTCTGTCCTTTCCTGCCATCATGGCTTGTCTCAGCAGTTTTATAGCTTTTTTTTTTAGTCTTTTCAATGAATAATTATAAGAAAACTGGCCAGGCTTGGTGACTCGGCCTGTAATCCCAGCACTTTGGGAGGCCAAGGTGAGTGGATTGCCTGAGTCCACGGGTTCGAGACCAGCCCAGGAAACTTGGCGAGACCTCATCTCTACAATAAATAAAAAATTAGCCAGACGTGGTAGCACGCACCTATAGTTCTGGCTACTTGGAAAGCTGAGGTGGAAGCATTGCCCCAGCAAGACAATGCTGAGGTGGCTGTGAGTGTGCCACTCCACTCCAGCCTGGGCAACAGAGAGACTCCAACTCTAAAAAA
>NW_007251045.1:575972-581980 GCF_000164805.1 Carlito syrichta
GCGTGGTAGCGCATGCCTGTAATTCTGGCTACTGGGAAGGTGAGAGGGGAAGGATCGCCGGAGCCCAGCAGGTCGAGGCTGCGGTGGCCAGGAGCGGCCACTGCACTCCAGTCTGGGCGACAGAGTGAGACTCCAACTCAAAAAAAAAGAAAAAAAGTGAGTATTAGTGTTGTTTAAGGATCTTTTTGAAAACAGAAAAGGAGGACTGTCTTTCTCACCCTGGACAGTTGGTGACCGTACCCGTTTCCTTCCCTCCCTCCTGTCCCTCCTTTAGTGGAATTACTTGAGTTTAATCTGCATGTTAAAAAGCTGAGAATCACCAGCCTCGGTGGCTCAGCCTGTAATCCCAGCACTTTGGGAGGCCGAGGCAAGTGGATTGCCTGAGCCTGTGGGTTCGAGACCCACCTGGCCAACTTGACAAGACCTCATCTCTACAATAAATCCAAAACTAGCCAGCTGTGGTAGCATGTGCCTGTAATTCTGGCTACTCGGAAGGCTGAGGCGGAAGGATCGCCAGAGCCCAGCAGGTTGAAGCTGCAGTGGCCGGGAGCGTACCACTGCCCTCCAGTCTGGGCGAGAGTGAGACTCCAACTCAAAAAAAAACCAAAACAAAACAGAATCGGCTGGGTGCAGTGACTTGTGCTTGTAATCCTAGCACTTTGGGAGGTGGAGGCAGGAAAATTGTTCGAGGCCAGGAGTTTGGGGTCAGCCTGGGCGAAACAGTGAGATCCCCATTGCTACAAAAACAAAAAAACCCAGAAATTTTCCTTTTGTGTGTGTGTATGGAGACGGACAGAGCCTGACCACTAGAGGGCAGTGTGAGCCCATCTTTGGTGAAAGCAGCCTCAGGCTGCCACTGGATGTCCAGCACCATGGACACTCCCACAGCCAAGAAAGCTTGTTTTGTTTTGAGTTTCGCTGTGTTGCATGTTGCCCAGGCTGGTCTTGCCCTCCTGGCCTCAAGGGATCCTCCTGCCTTGGCCTCTCAAAGTGCTGGTATTGCAGGTGTGAGCCACCATGCCCAGTCTCCTTGGAGTATCTTACAGGAGTGCCAGGTCTTTGACCCTGAAAGCCACAGTGGCCACCCTTGTACCAAAATCTCCCGAACTTGAAGAGCCCCCTCAGGGTCTGACAGGGGCCTGGTTTGAGGGACTCCCTGTGTGGTACCCTGAGAACAGAGCTCTCCATGCACTCACCACCCGGCAGCTGCCCCCGGGCCCCACCAGCCCATGTGCCGAGGCTAGCCTCTGTGGCTCCCAGCTTCCTTTTGGGGGAGGACTAGTTGGAGTCTCACTCTGTCACTCAGGCTGGAGTGCAGTGGCACACTGCTCCCCGCCACCGCAGCCTTGACCCACCAGGCTCAGGTGATCCTTCTGCCTCAGCTTTCCAAGTAGCTGGAACTATAGGCGAGTGCCACAACGCCCAGCTAATTTTTCTTTAATTTATTGTAGAGACAAGGTCTTGCCAAGTTGTCCAGGTTGGTCTCGAATCCCTGGGCTCAAGCAATCCTCTCGCCTCCGACTCCCCAAGTGCTAGAACTATAAGTATGAGTCACTGCACCCAGCCAGGCCTATTTTGGGGTTTTTTTGTTTGTTTGTTTTTTTGAGTTGGAGTCTCACTCTGTTGCCCAGACTGGAGTGCAGTGGCCTGCTGGGTTCCGGCAATCCTTCCACCTCAGCCTTCCGAGTAGCTGGAACTACAGGCGTGCGCTACCACGCCTGGCTAATTTTTTTTTTTTATTTATTGTAGAGATGAGGTCTCGCCAAGTTGCCCAGGCTGATCTCGAACCTGGGTTCAGACAATCCACTGGCCTCGGCCTCCCAAAGTACTGGGATTACAGGCTGAGTCACCGAGCCCGGCCCAAACCTTAAAAACAAAAATATAAGCCGGCCTCGGTGGCTCAGCCTGTAATCCCGCGCCTAGGGAGGCTGAGGTGAGTGAATTGCCTGAGCCCGTGGGTTCGAGACCTGCCTGGGCAACTTGGCGAGACCTCATCTCTACAATAAATCAAAAAAATTAGTCGGGTCGAGGCTGCGGTGGCCGGGAGCAGCCATTGCACTCCAGTCTGGGTGACAGAGTGAGACTCCAACTCAAGGAAAATAACTGTTTTGAGAGTTTCCTGCCAGTCTGTTTTTCTGTCTTTACATACGCAGCGATGCTTCCATGAGCAATCTATGACCTGCTTCTGTCTGCTTTTAAGGTTACTTCCCTCTAAGTTACATGTGATACAGTCTGAAAAGCCAAAGAGTTCTGTGGTCTCGACACCGCCCCCCCAGTGCCCAGCTCTTCATTTTCTGTTCTGGGAGCCAGCCACTGAGTTTCAGAGGATCCTGACGATATGCACTTCCGTGTCTCTGAGTCACATGATGATGAGACCACCTCTCGAATGTTTGTTTTAGGTATGGCCGTTTGACTTCCCAATGTGGAGAATAAGGATTGGGCTCTTTTTTACTCTTGTCTACAAAGAGGAAAGAAGATGGTGGGGCTTGGGGAGCCAAGAGCAGCCGTTTTGAAAGCTGGAAAGCGCCAGCACGGTGGTTCACGCCTGTCATCCCAGTACTTGGGGAGGCAGAGGAGGCGGAGGCGAGAGGATTGCCTGAGCCCAGGGGTTCGAGATCAGCCCGGGCAACTTGGCGAGACCTCGTCTCTACAACAAATTTAAAAATTAGCTGGAGGACAGGTACGGTGGCTCATCCTGTAATCCTAGCACTTTGGGAGGCCGAGGTGAAAGGATTGCCTGAGCCCGGGAGTTTGAAACCATCCTGGGCAACTAGGTGAGACCTCATCTCTATAATAAAAAATAAAAAATAAAACTAGCCAGGCATGGTGGCATGTGTCTGCAGTTCCAATTTCTTGACAGGCTGAGGTGGAAGTGTTGCCTAAGCCCAGCATGTCAAGGCTGCAGTGGCCATGAGTGTGCCACTGCGCTGTAGCCTGGGGGACAAGAGTGAGAGTCAAACTCAAAAAAAGAAAAAAAATTAACTGGAAGTGGTGGCACACACCTATGATTCCAGCTACATGGAAGGCTGAGGCGGGAAGATTGCCTGAGCCCAGCAGGTCGAGGCTTTGGTCCAGCCTGGGTGACAGACTGAGATTCCAACTCAAAAAAGAAAGCTGGGAAGCAAACGATAGGTGGTCATTTAGCAATCCTGAAAAAGCTGAGGTTTTCGCCAGCAGCAGGGAAAACACATCACAGGACCTCCACAGGCCGTGTCAGTGGCAGCATGTACTTAGGAAGACGGGGACGAAAAGCAGTCTCCATGTCCGATGCCCTGCCCACTCTGCAGTCAGACAACCGCCCTACCTGACCTTGGTGGCTTGTCACTTTACTCTCTGGAGTAGGCAAACAGAGGGTCTGGAGTATTTGGAGGTTTATAATCTGGCTTCCAGAATTTTAAGAAGCTCAATGTCTTTCTGACTCTTTAGTTTTTTCTAAAATGTGGCTTATGCCTATAATCCCAGCACTCTGGGAGACTGAGGCAGGAGGACCACTTGAGGCTAGGAGTTCAAGAACGGTCTGGGCAACACAGCAAGACCCTCTCTCTAAACAAAAAACAACAATAACAACAAAAAACTTAGCCAGGCATACTGGTGCACATCTGTAGTCCCAGCTACTCAGGAGGCTTAGGTAAGAGGATTGCTTTAGCCCAAGAATTCAAGGTTACAGTGAGCTATGACTGTATCACTGCATTCCAGCCTGGAGGACAGAGTGAGACTCTGTCTCTAAAAAGATTTTTTTAAATGTTGTTGCTTGTCCCACTCTAAACATTGGAAGAATCTTCTCTTGGTTGGTTTTTATCCACTGGCTGGACACCTAGAGGCTCCTTTCATTCTGGAAAATCTTTAGTTCTGGGAAATGTTTTGAACTATTTTTTCCCTCCATTTCCTTTGTTACTGCCTCTGACACATATTATTCCATTGTTAAGTTTTCTGGAATGGTCCTTTCATATATTTTCATTCTTGTTTTTGAAATTTAAAGAAAAAACTTATTGAAGATCTGAAAAATAATTCCTAAAAGATAACTTCCCCAGAAAACTGTAGCTACACAATGCATTATGTCTATCATGTTAAAACATGCATTAGGCCAGGTGTGGTGGCTCACACCTGTAATCCCAGTGCTTTGGGAGGCTGAGATGGGAGGACCACTTCAGCCCAGAAGTTTGAGACCATCCTGGGCAACATAGCAAGATACTATCGCTATAAAAAATTTAAAAATTAGCCAGGCATAGTGGCACACCCTATAGAGGCTGAGGTGAGAGCATCACTTGAGTCCAGGAGTTCAAGGCTGCAGTGAGCTATGATCACGCCGCTGTGCTCTATCTACCCTGGGCTGGCAACAGAGCAAGATCACGTTTCTGGGAAAAAAAAAAAAGGGAGGAAGAGCATGGTGGCTCAAGCTTGTAATCCCAGGCACTTTGGGAGGCCGACGCGAGAAAATTGTCTGAGACCAAGGATTCAAGACCAGTCTGGGCCACTTGGAAAGACCTCATCTCTACAATAAATAAAAAAAATTAGCGAGGTGTAGTGGCGCACACCTGTAGTTTGAGCTACTTGGAAGGCTGAAGTAGAAGATCACCTGAGCCCAACAGGTCAAGGTTGTAGTGGCTGTGAGCGGCCACTGCACTCCAGTGTGGGTGACAGAGTGAGACTACGACTAAAAAAAAAAAAGTGCATTAGATACAAGTGCAGAGCCGGGCATGGTGGCTCATGTCTGTAATCCCTGCACATTGGGAGACAAGAGGATTGCCTGAATCCAGGGGTTCGAGACCAGCCTGGGCAAGTTGGCGAGACCTTGTCTTTACAATAAATAAAAAACTTAGCCAGACATAGTGGCGTACACCTGTGGTCCCAGTACTTGAGAGGCTGAGGAAGGAGGATCGCCTGAGCCCTACAGGTTGAGGCTGTGGTGGCTGTGAATGTGCCACTGCACTCAAGTGTGGGTGACAGAATGAGACTCCGACTAAAAAAAAAGAGATATAAGTACAAAAACCATAAAACAAGCCATCATTCTTCAACAATCTGAGCAAAAATAAAATATATCTTTCCCATTTTAAATTCTCTTTGGGTTTTTTAAAATTTCCTGCTAGAATGCTCTCATTTTGAAGGTCTTATGTTTGTTTTCTGAATGTTCATTTCTTGAACCAGTATGTTCTTTTTTTTTGAGTTGGAGTCTCACTCAGTTGCCCAGACTGGAGTGCAGTGGCCGCTCCCAGCCACCGCAAACTCGACCTACTGGGCTCCGGCGATCCTTCTGCCTCAGCCTTCCAAGTAGCTGGAACTACAGGCGCGTGCTACCACGCCCGGCTAATTTTTTGAGTTATTGTAGAGATGAGGTCTCGCCAAGTTGCCCAGGCAGGTCTCGAACCCGCGGACTCAGGCAATCCACTCATCTCCGCCTCCCAAAGGCGTGGGATTACAGTCTGAGCCACTGAGCCCGGTTTCCTGCAAGTTTTTATTATTATTTTTTTCTGCTTCCTGTGTTGGTCTCTGTCTCCTGTATTAGCAGTGTTCTTCATGTGTCTGGTGGCTGTGGCTGTCTGCTTATACTTCAGAACAGGGCACTAAATGGTTGGTGAAAGTTCTGTGCACATGACATGGCCCTCACGGTGTGATCTGGCTGGCATCCTTCCTTGGGGAACTCTCAATGTTAGTACCTTTGTTTTTTTTCTTGGACTGGTCAGATACTTTGGAGATGTTCTTCCAGTCTCCTTCATGGAAGATACATGCCTGCCTGCCAGACTTCTGGAAGCTAAATGAGCCAGGTGGAGGAAGACAACCGCTGGTCTAAATATTTCATTAAGTAGTTCATCAACTTGTGCTTAATAACCCCATTTCCAGTATGGTAATTTGATCTTCAACTGTGCCCAGGGGCCCTCGAAAACAAAGATGGCAGAAGCAGCAGGTACACCGGGGTGGAGCTTTATTTTTTTTGAGTTGGAGTCTACTCCGTCGCCCAGACTGGAGTGCGGTGGCACGCTCCCGGCCACCGCAGCCTCGACCTGCTGGGC
>NW_007251045.1:582039-583116 GCF_000164805.1 Carlito syrichta
GGAACTACAGGCACGCGCTACCACGCTCAGCTAATTTTTTATTTATTGTAGAGATGAGGTCTCACCAAGTTGCCCGGGTGGGTCTCGAACCCATGGGTTCAGGCAATCCTCTCACCTCAGCCTCCCAAAGTGCTGGACCTACAGGCTGAGCCACTGAGCCCAGCCAAGATGGAGTTGAGAACGGGTTAAGAGTGTGCCCTGACGGTTGGCCCCAGTCAGTGGTGATGCCTGGATAAATAAAGGTTGAATATGTTTCTTTCCAGAGCTCTAACTCCTTATGTTCTATAACCACATTGCACAGAAGAATCAATTCATCCCTTCAGTAATCAATTCTAGTGGCAGTCCAGGTAGACAGCTGTTGCCTGTAGGCTCCAACACATGCCAGGTGGCTGTCCTGCAGCTCCCTAGTGTGTTAAGGGAAAGAAAGAAATCAGTTATAGAGTTGCTAATCTCTGCCTCGACAGCTGGAGGATGAAGCTCTGGCCCGGTTCTTTTGTAACAGGAAGGAAATTCTGAAAGCCAGAATGTGAAGAGAAAACTTAAGGAGATCTTTCATCTGGTTAGACTTGTGGGCTTTGTGGAAATGGCAATGCTCAGATGTCCTCCAACACACAGTGTAAGGCACACATTGGGAAACCAGGAAATCAGACTCCTTTCAAATTAGGACAACTTCACAAAGTTGAACATATTTCCAAGACAGCATGGGAAAGAAGATCGAGGCAGGTGATTTCTCCCTCTTTCTCTTTCTCGCCAGGGAAAAAAATAGTTACTCCAAAGATGAGATATCTAAAGACTAGATGTCCAGTGTCCTGCCTGGTTGTCAGGGCTGTCACTCTCTGAATAGTTGTAAACTGTAAGATTCCCCTTGCCTCCAAGTCTCTTGGAGAATAGAGAAGAAAAAAAATCTACCCTACAACCTGTCACCAGAGTCCACTGCATTTTCTTTCTTTAAAAAGTAATATTTGCTGGGCTCGGTGACTCATCCTGTAATCCCGCGCTTTGGGAAGCTGAGGTGAGTGGATTGCTTGAGCCCGCGGGTTCGAGACCCGCCTGGGCAACTTGGCGAGACCTCATCTC
>NW_007251045.1:583884-584760 GCF_000164805.1 Carlito syrichta
TTGTGATTTATTGTAGATATGAGGCCTCCAAGTTGCCCAGGCGGATCTCGAACCCACGGGCTCAGGCAATCCACTCACCTCGGTCTCCCAAAGCGCTGGGATTACAGGCTGAGCCACCGAGTCCGGCTATTTCCCCTTATTATCACGAAATGTTCTAGGCAAACAATTTCCAAAGGCTGTAACCATTCCCCTATTACTGGACATTAGTTTTGGGTAGCTTTTTGATACTAAAAATACAACTGGTGTTGCATGTCTTTGTGCTGACATCCTCCAAAAGTTAAACATCGGAATAATACAGGAAAGTACAAAGAGAGTAGAAATCACGTTAAATCCGTCACTCGGGAAAGCCACTCCTCGTAGAGAGGTGGACACTCCTCTAAGCCGGCGTCTGCCCCTGAACTTCAGATCGTTGCCCGATGGAACGACAGGTCAAGCGGTCTGGCCTCGTTTAAGGCAACGTGTAATTTCTCAGCCTTGAAATTTCCTGACTTCTTCCCAGACCGATTTTGGCTTCCAAACCCAGAATGTGCCAGACATCGCCACGGCAGGCAAGGTCCTGTTTTGTCCCTTCTAAAAGCGAAGTCATCGAGCTCTGGAAAGGTGTCAGGGCCCCAGTTTTCACAAAGAGACACCGAGCCGCCGGGGACTAGGAGCCGCCGCTTCTCCTTTAAATGCCCGCTCACGTGACCACGGGCGCGCGCGTGCACGCGGAGGAAATTCAGCGCCGCCGGGGCAACGAGCCATCCCGCCCCCCTCTCCCTCCCCGGAAGCCTCGGCTCCTCTGGAGACTTTCTCTTCCTCGTCCCCTCCGTCGTGTCTCCGAGGCTCCCTCCTTTCCGTCAGTCGCTGGCCCCAGAGCGCTCTCCCCCTCCCTCT
>NW_007251045.1:585935-590213 GCF_000164805.1 Carlito syrichta
AGGCTTGTCCTCCCTGCCTGGAGTTGGTCGCCAGGACCGCCAGGCTGTGCGGGGAGCGCATGCTGGGCTCCCGGTCCTTCGCTGGAAGACGAAGGTGGTGGGAAGCGCTGCCCCTTGTGGGGAGGGCCGTCACTGTGGGCTTTCCGTCTCGGGGTGTGCTGCTTCGCCCGGGTCTTGGGGAGGCCTCCGCGCACCAAGGAGTGAATCTGGCGAGCGCTATGGTGCTCGCGTGCTGCCCGCACTTTGGCCCTCCGTGGTTGTCTCTCTTTTTCTCTTGAAGCTGAATCGGCACCGAGAAAAGGGGCACTTATTGGAAAAGACAGATGCGGATCGTATACCAAGGGATTACGGCTCTAATTCCCTAGGCAATATGAACCCGGTGATTTTTTTTTCAATTGTGGTGAATGGTTTGTAATTGCGTTATCAGAACAGCAGTACACGGATGTGACGCCTGCTCTCTGGTCTTGCTGTGTGGGACTCGAGAATGGCTACTGCCCGTCCACCCTCACTCTTGGTGGTAATAGCCTCACGAGTACAGTGTAGCAGGTAATTTTTTCATTCTAATTACCCAACTATGGGTGATAAAGGATGTCAGAGGCAAGACTGAAGGAGTTCGTGTGATAGTGCTTTAGGACAGGGTCCTTGTCCGTTGATTATGAAACTCTTCTGGGAGGCCTTACAGTAGAGAGAGACAACACTGCACCAGTGCTGCTGGTACACAGAGAGGAGTCTGGACATGGAGGCGCATTTCCGACCAGCTGAGACACTTTGTGACTTTAGTCTTTTTCTTGTGAATAATAGTGCTTTTGTCTCAAAACTGTTATTTGATTAGGTCTCTTGAGGCAAAAGTGTCTAACAGATTGCTTTTAGAGCATGAGGTTTACAGTCAGGCAGACCTGGGGGTTTGAATCCTGGTACTCCCCCAACTAGCTTTTGGGTAACTTCCAAATTCTACAAGTCACAGTTTCCTCTTCCATAAAAATGAGATACCAATTATGATTAAGGATTAGAAATATTAGTTAAGGGTTTAGCACTGAACTTGGCACTATAGTAGGCCCTTAAGAAATGATAGCTGTAGCCGGGCTGGGTGGCTCAGCCTGTAATCCTGCGCTTTGGAAGGCTGAGGTGAATGGATTGCCTGAGCCCGCGAGTTCGAGACCCACCTGGGCAACTTGGTGAGACTTCATCTCTACGATAAAAATCAAAAATTAGCTGGGCGTGGCAGTGCGCGCCTGTAGTTCCAGCTACGTGGAAGGCTGAGGCAGAAGGATCGCCGGAGTCCAGCAGGTCGAGGCTGCGGTGGCCAGGAGCGGCCACTGCACTCCAGTCTGGGCGACAGAGTGAGACTGCAACTCAAAAAAAAAAAAAAAAAAGAAATGATAGCTGTTATTATGAGGCACTGCCTTTATTTTATTCCTCCCATGGTGGCTTAAGTGCATGCCACCATGCCCTCCTCTGGGAGGTGCACACAATTCAATAGATTCTAAATACAGAAGTTAAAAATCAAAGGCCAGCATTTCAGAGTCTGGTTTTCTTAATTCTAAATGTGCTTCTTGATCATTTTCCTTGTTGCTGAACCACCTTCTTCCTGGTTTTTCAGCATCAAAATGCATGTTCCATGATTCTAGGTTTACTCAGCAGCCTCAAGGCTATGAAAGACAGGGCTGAGCTTGCCTTAAAATGTTAATTGCACCAAAAGCTACCTTTCTGCTGAAAGTTAGCAGGTGAAGCCCTGGGCAAGGATTAAGGTGGATGACCAAAATAAGGGTACTGCTTGACTGCTTTTGGGGGGCAGACTCTTTAACCTTCTTGATACTGAATTGGCTAAATCAGTAAGTGCACAAGACTGCCCTTCTTCCCCCAAGTTGAAAGTCACCTTATCAAGGGACAACAGTGTGACATTTTGATTTGTTGAGCCCTTGTTGATTCTTAGATTGTCCATTTAAATAATCATTTGACCTTGACTCCGGTTTTTATTGTAGTGTAATGAAGAGACTGGGGATGCTAGTGTTGAACTAGCTGCCTTTGCTGTGTAACTGGTAACTGTTGCTTTTGTTTTGTAACTGTCATGTACATGCTTATTCATTTGAAGTCACATTTCCATTGATGGTTTCCCTTACTCCATTATGTATGTCATCAGTTTTCTTACTTCTGTTATTCTGCTCAGCCAACCACACAGTAGAAATACACTTTTTACAGGAACCAGAATTCCCAAATGCAGGAGTTAATAAGCATGAACATTTGATGTGCAGGTTACTCAGTCACATCTTATCTTTGGCCCCTACCCCCATCCTGTAACTTGGGGTGCTCCAGGGGCCAGATTTTGTCATTGTAGCTATGGTATATTTATATAATATTCTTATTCATAAGCTGACACTAAGTGAATCCAGCAAACCAAAAATCTCTAAGAAGTCATTTGTGAAAAGGGAAGATCAGTTCCCCAGTGAGTGCAGTAGCCGAAGTTGAGAGGCTCTCTTCTCCCTGTGTTCTTTCTTTTTTTTTTAATTTTTTAATTTTAAAATTGTGGGGTACAATTCAGGGTTAGGTGTTCCTGTGTCCTTTAAAATGGGTGATAGTTGGAGCATCGCAGGGAAAACAAGGCAGGAGAGGAGTTATTCCAGGGAAGTTAAAACTTTCTCACAGTAAGACAGGCAGCAAGCCCAAGAACCGCAACTAGTGTGTGCTTACATCAGTATCAGTAATGACCATGTTCAAACAGATTCCTTATTGCTTTTGGCAAACACACCCATCCTCTTCTGGCTTTGTTGCTGTCAGGAGAGAATGAGTTGAGCCATGTTAGCGCCTTCTTGCCCTGAATTGTTTAAGCTCTTGATTTGGTTAATTATAGATTAGTGAGATGGAATGTTTTCGAGATAGACATGGGAATGTGGGAGCAGTTTGAGTCCTTTTGCCTGTTAGAAAAGTACAGCCTTGAAAAGTATTGAGTAAGGCAGTTGGCAGTTAGACTCTGATAATAGTGACCATTAATTGGCCTTTTACGTGCCAAGAATTGTCATAAGCATTTCTGTAATCCTGATGGCAACGCTATGAGATATAGGTGGCATTATCTCCATTAAACAGACGAGGAAGTGAGGTCCATAGAGGTTAAGTGCCTTGCCCAGGGTTATACATCTCAAAAGTGGCAGAGGTAGGACTTAAACCCAGGTCTCTGTGTTTCCAAAGCCCTTGTCCTTTTCATTGTGCCATACAGACTCTTTCTGACTTCTTGGATGCTGGATCTGGCCTTCTCCCAGAAGGCTTTTAGAACAGTGAGTGAACTCTGGCTAAGGATTAGGTCATCCCAAGACCTAAGGAGAGGCTGAGTCAGGGCGTTAGGAATAGGATGGGAGAAAATTGTGTGAGTGTAGAACCTCAAAGAATTGTAAATTAGAAGAGGGCAGGAAGAGCCTCTTGTACAGAAAAGCATTTCAGGATCAATGATGGAACTTCACATCAGTAATGTACTGATAATCTTAGAAATCTGTCCTTATTTTTGGCTATAAATCAATCCTGAGTACCTAAGAATTATACTCTTCCTGTTCAGCTAAGTTCCACTTTCTCTGAATCAATTTTTGGTTAACCCTTTTGCAAATAGGAAGAGGAGAAGCATACTGTTATATATTCCTACTGTGTATTAGACATTGTACTTAGAGTTTTACATATACATATACTGTCTTATAGGTATATAGATGTTAGAGATAGATATATCTGTTAGAGATAGAGACATTAGAGATGCAGTGCTATCCTTGTTTTTTTTTTTAATTGAGTAAGAGTCTTATTCCATCGCCCAGGCTGGAGTGCAGTGGCATGCTCATGGCCACCCCAGCGTCGACTGGCTGGGCAGTGGCAATGCTTCCACCTCGGTCTTCCAAGTAGCTGGAACTACAGGCATGCACTACCACGCCTGGCTAATTTTTTATTTATTGTAGAGACAAGGTCTCGCCAAGTTGCCCAGGCTGGTCTCGAACCTGCGGGCTCAGGCAATCCACTGGCCTTGACTTCCCAAAGTGCTGGAATTACAGGCCGAGCCACCGAGTCTGGCCATTGCTATCCCTGTTTTATCAAGGAAATTGATGGTTGGAGAGATTAAGGAATTTGTCTCAATGTTACATAGTAATGTGATGGAGCTAACAGAACCCTAATCTTTTGTACTCTAAAACCCAGACTCTTGCTTGTTTTTTGTTTATTTATTTGTATTTGTTTTTTTTTTTTGGTTGGTTGTTTTTTCTTTGAGTTGGAGTCTCACTCTGTCGCCCAGACTGGAGTGCAGTGGCCGCT
>NW_007251045.1:590399-600145 GCF_000164805.1 Carlito syrichta
TAGAGATGAGGTCTCGCCAAGTTGCCCAGGCAGGTCTCGAACTCGCGGGCTCAGGCAATCCACTCATCTCAGCCTTCCAAAGGTGTGGGATCACAGGCTGAGCCACCGAGCCCAGCTTGTTTTTGTTTTTAATTGGGTCTCACTGTGTTGCCCAGACTGGATTGCGGTGGCACAATCACGGGTCACCGCAGCCTCAAGCTCCTACACTCAGGTAATCTTTCTGTCTCAGCCTTCTGAGTAGTTAGGACAACAGGCGTGCACCACTGTGCCCAGCTAATTTATTTTTATTTTTAGTAGACACAAGATCTCACTATGTTGCCTAAGCTGTTCTCAAACTCTGGCTCAAGTGATCCTCTCACCTCAGCTTCCCAAAGTGCTGGGATTATAGGTGTGAGCCACCATGCCTAACCTTTATTGCGTTTCAATTCAAAGATTTCTCTGTTCAAAACTCAAAATTGAGCCTTTGAAATCTTAATTTGTAACATTTTTTGTGGACTTTTTTGTTACTGCACTAACAGGCAGTTTCTTTTTGTTTATTGAGTGGTTGAAAGTCTTACCATATTCTTTGTGAACATCTATGAATTTTCTGAGAAAGGAGCCCTTATTTTGTATTTTTTATATAAATATCTTTGAGGATCTTCACAGCAGAAATCATTTTATATTAGAATAATGTGTGAATTTGGCTAGGCATGGTGGCTCACACCTATAATCCAGCACTTTGGCCAGCGGAGGTGAGGGGATTGCCTGAGCCCATGGGTTCAAGACCAGCCTGGGCAACTTGACGAGATCTCATCTCTACAGTAAATCAAAAACTTAGCTGGACATGGTGGCATGTGCCTGTAGTTCCAACTACTTAGAAGGCTGAGGCAGAAGGATCACCTGAGCCCAGTAGGTCGAGGCTGCAGTGGCTGTGAGCGTGCCACTGCACTCCAGCTTGGGCGACAGAGTAAGACTCCAACTCAGAAAAAAAGAACACTGTGTGAATTCTGTTTTTCTAAAACCTGGGAAAGATTGGACATTGCCGGGCTCGGTGGCTCAGCCTGTAATCCCGCGCCTTTGGGAGGCTGAGGTGAGTGGATTGCCTGAGCCCGCGGGTTCGAGACCTACCTGGGTAGCGAGACCTCATCTCTACAATAAATCAAAAAATCAGCCGGGCGTGGTAGCGCATGCCTGTAATTCTGGCTACTTGGAAGGCTGAGGCGGAAGGATCACCGGAGCCCAGCACGCGAGTCTGCAGTGGCCGGGGGCGGCCACTACACTCCAGTCTGGGTGACTGAGTGAGACTCCAACTCAAAAAAAAAAAAAGATTGGACATTAACAGCTGTTTCAGGAGGCTGCTCAGGGCTGATGTTGCAGCTGTGTATATCTTGAAGAAGAATACTTAGGTAGGTTCTTAGTGTCTAGTTAATTGGAGAAATTGATAGTTTATGAAAAAGGGAGAGTGAGTTTCTTTATCATGGCATTACCTTGAAAATGGTCTCCTCCCCTACAATGAAAGGAAAAAAGAAGAGTTTGCTGTGATCCTTATTTAGACATTTGTCAATGTTTATAAAGAATATACAGCTTCATGGTAGTTCTTGTTTGAAAACTTCAGAGAGGTACAACTGAGGTAGTGGGGAAACAGTCTTGGCAGTGGCCCAAACCACCTCCCTGTGTCTTGTTCAGATTTAGGCACACTTAGAGGAGCTGAAATTCCATTCACCCAACAAGAGGTTTAGTGAGCTTGATCAGTTTTCTATGGAATTTGTAGGAGCTTTTTATAGGCTCACTGACCTATAGCCTGAGATTTAGTGAGAGCAGAACAGAGGAGAAAGCCTCAGTGCATTGAAGTTTCTTCCACAACAATTTGTAAGTCTAAACTTCTTTTGATTGAATTAAATGCTTTTAGCCGGGTGTGGTAGCGCGCGCCTGTAGTTCCAGCTACTTAGAAGGCTGAGGTGAAAGGATCGCCGGAGCCCAGCAGGTCTAGGCTGCGGTGGCTGGGAGAGGCCACTGCACTCCAGTCTGGGCGACAGAGTGAGACTCTAACTCAAAACAACAACAACAACAACAAATAAATGCTTAAGACATGTGCATGATTTTCAGTCTCCCATTTCCCTAGCTCTATTCTGCAACAATTCAGTTAGCTGTTTTCCCTCTTGGACACCTGCATTGATAGCTAGTGATAGTTCTTTTTTTCAAGGAGTCTGAGAGATTGTTTGGGGCACCTGCTTCTTAGCTTAGAACCTATAGTAAGGAAGGGTACTATTGCTGTTGGTTGAGTGTCTCTGGCCTTAAGGCTTTTCCTTAAAACCTTTCAGAATATTGCAAAGCTGAGACTAAAACTGACTTTGTCTTCTCTCCAAACTTACCTCCTGCAGTGCTCCAGTGTGAGCCCTTTTGTTCACCCTAAAAGATTTGATAACTTTGGCTACCTTTTCTAGGAAATTCTTCCCTTGGCTTTGGTGACACTTATCATGGCTGCCATGTACTGAATACCTACTCTGTGCCTGTGCCAGACATCGTTTTCATCTCATTCACCCTCATACAACTTTGTCAGGTTTATCAGCTTTCCTTTTTTTCTTTTTTTTTGAGTTGGAGTCTCACTCTCTTGCCCAGATTGGAGTGCAGTGGCATGCTCACAGCCACTGCAGCCTCGGCCTGCTGGGCTCAAGCAATCCTTCCTCTTCAGCCTTCTAAGTAGCCAGAACTATAGGTGCGTGCTACCACACCCAGCTAATTTATTTTTATTTTTATTGTAGAGACAAGGTTTTGCCAAATTGCCTGGGCTGGTCTTGAACCCGTGGGCTCAGGCATTCCACTCATCTTGGCTTCCTGAAGTACTGGGATTACTGGCTGAGCCACCGAGCCCAGCAACTTTCCATAGCATTATCTTTTTATTACAGGTAAGAAAATGTAAGCTCAAAGAGAGAGTGATTAACTCGCCAAGCCTTTACCAGTAGAACGCTGCCCGTAGTAGCAGTGGGGAGACCTTGCCACACTGCCAGCCCCCTGCTGCTCTGACCAAACGTCCCTGTGAATTCTGCTTACACCACTGCTAAGACCAGCTCAGTTCTCAGGATCCACCCTCTTCCAGGAGGCCTGAGCCCCCTGCCTCATATCCCTGTCTACTTCAGTCACTCTCCAGCGCCCATCGTCCATGATCTTCTCATAGTCCGTTATACTGTCTTCATCCTGTCAGCTAACTCGTTCTCCCCAGTCCTCCCTCCTGTGTTCTTTACAACATCCCGGTCCATTATCAGCACACCCCCATGTAGTGTCAGCCTCTAGCTCCAAGGTCAAGTTGCAGGTAACAGTGGCAGTGCTGTTGGTGTTGGCACTCGATATCCAGAGCTATCATACAGCACACCAAGCGCAGCTTCTCCTGCTTGGCACTAGCATCACAATCTTGTAGTGTTGAGTGGTGTTTTGGCAGTGTAGCCCTGAAGCAAGTTCTTCACTGTGAAAGCTATCTTATATCCTTTCTGTAGGTTCCTTTTCTGTTTAATTCAGGCAGGCTGACTTCTGCTGGTCTCGAACTCCTGGGCTCAGGCAATCCTCTCGCCTCAGTCTTGTTTTGACAGGAATTATAGCCTCAGTGGTATCTCCAGTGCATAGCACATGTGGTAGGGTCTACAGAAGATCTTGTCTTCTGCATCTGTGCTAATTAGAAAAATGTGATACGTGTGGCCCTTTTCCAAAATGACACCTGCTTTTTTATTTTTAAAGGCCTTCTCAGGAATTGAGTACGTGTGATGAGGATGTAGGAGGATAAAGTTGTGCCCTGGTTGTGTGCATCTGCCTGTCCAAGTTGACATTATTGGCATCAGGCTACAGGGGGACTTCTTTTTCTGGAAGACAAAGATTCTTCTTCAACAAAGCTTTTTTGGATAAAGCTCAACTGAGTCTAGTCTTGGGTCGCTCTACGTTTTGGGAGATAGAAATTGGAAATTTTACCTCAGTTTATCTGTTTTTTTCCTGTAAGGGAGAAAAGATGATTGGTTGAATGCTATTTTCTGCTAGGGCCTGTATTGGATTGTTTGCGAGAAGTAGCTTGACTGCCTTGGGATACTTGTTTGATAATCTCCCTAGTACAGTGTGAGCTTCTTTTGTGCTAAAACCACTTATCTGTTAGGTGCCAGTCACTGCTAAGGTTTTGAGCTATAACATCAGCAAAATAGTTCTTGTTTCCAAAGAGAGAGGGTAGGGAATGTAGATATGGAAATAACTAAATGTATAAAATCAGCAAGATACCATTCTTGCCTTCCAGGAGAGGGTAGGGAAAGCAGATATGGAAATAACTAAATGTAATCTAGTTTGATATGAGCAATACTGGAAGCAGGGATTGCAGTTTGAAGAGGTCAGCATTGAAATTGGGGCGTGTCACCTTAGGAAAACTAGTGGGCTGTCCATCTGAGAGGACGGATGACAGTAAGTTTGTGAGTTTCCTTGTTCCGGCTTTACAAGCCCAGAACTTCACATTTTGCATACACTCAAAGATCATTTATCGCTTAGGACTGGTTATGCAAACCAAACTCACAGGAGACTCATTTAAAACGAAATCAGTCAATTTATTAAGGTACTGGAACCATTTAGATCCTTGCTACTCAAACCAGAGGCACCTGGGGGCTTTGTTCAAAATGAACAATCAGCTCGGCTGGGTGGCTCAGTCTGTAATCCCAGCACTTTGGGAGGCAGAGACGAATGGATTACCTGAGTCCATGGGTTCGAGACCAACCCAGGCCACTTGGCGAGACCTCGTCTCCACAATAAATAAAAAAAATCAGCAGGACGTGGTAGCTCGTGCCTGTAGTTCCGGCTACTTGGAAGGCTGAGGTGGAAGGCTCGCTGGAGCCCTGCAGGTTGACGCTGGGTGGCCCTGAGCATGCCACTGCACTCTAGCCTGGTCCACAGAGTGAGACTCCAACTCAAAAAATAAAAATAAAAAATTAACAGTCTCCGGCACCTCTGGCTCTGTGCTGATGTATACCTGTCAGAACCTCAGTTTTTTGGGGTTTTTTTTGAGTCGATGTCTCCATCTGTAGTCCAGGCTAGAGTGCAGTGGCACACTCACAGCCATGGCAGCCTCGACCTTCTGGGCTATGGTGATGCTTCCACCTCAGCCTTCCAGGTAGCTGGAACCACAGGGGCGCACCACCACACCTGGCTAATTCTTTGATTTATTGTAGAGATGAGGTCTCACCAAGTTGTCCAGGCAGATCTTGAACCTGTGGACTCAGGCAATCCTTTTACCACCACCTAAAGTACTGGGATGACAGGCGTGAGCCCCTGCGCTCTGCTTTGAACTTGTTTTTTACTCATTGTTGAGTTGATGTTGACTTAGCAGTTGGTCTCATTTCATGTCTCTCTTTTTTAATGATTTGTTTTTATTTTTTAGATATAGGGTCTTGCTCTGTCACCCAGGCCAGAGTGCAGTGGCCCTATCATAGTTCACTGTAGTGTCAAACTCCTGGGCTTGAGTAGTCCTCTTGCCTCAGCCTCCTGAGTAGCTAGAGCTTATAGGCTGATGCCTGGCTAATAAAAAAATTTTTTTTCTGGAGATGGGGTCTTGCTGTGTTGCCCAGGCTGCTTCAAACTCCTTGCTTAAGTGATCCTCCTACCTCAGCCTCCTGAGTGGTTGGTATTACAGGTGCATGCCACCACACCTGGCTTCACATTTCTTCTTTATGAAACCTCAGAGTAGAAAAGCAAGAGAATAATTTCAGAGTTTTATGTAAGGGCGGAACCTTGTCATAAAGTCTATGGTTGTAATAAAATACTTGATAGACACAGAAACATAGAAACACAGACAGGCAAAGATACAGAAAGACAGAGACAAGCACACACAGACCCAGAAAGACACATACACAGACTGCCTACAGAGATCCCCCCCTCATATACACACATACAGCAGAAATCCCCAAGAGCCCTCAACCCAGTTCCCTCCCACATATGGAGACTCCACACCCATAGAGAACCCCAGGCATCTTTAGAGAGGGTCTCTACAGGCACCCACAGAAATGCCCCACAGACCACCCCCCCCAAGGCCCACCTACATATGAAAACATTCCCCTAGAGAATACACACACACATACACACGTGCGCGCGCGCACACACACACTCTGACACCCAACAGGTAATGCTTAAAACTAAGATTTTCAGCCGGGCTTGGTGGCTCAGCCTATAATCCCGCGCCTTTGGGAGGCTGAGGTGAGTGGATTGCCTGAGCCCGCAAGTTCAAGATCCGCCTGGGTAAGTTGGCGAGACCTCATCTCTACAATAAATCAAAAATTAGCCAGGCGTGGTAGTGCGCGCCTGTAGTTCCAGCTACTTGGAAGGCTGAGGCGGAAGGATCGCCGGAGCCGAGCAGGTCAAGGCTGCGGTGGCCGGGAGCGGCCACTGCACTCCAGTCTGGGTGACAGAGTGAGACTCCAACTCAAAAAAAAACAAAAACAAAAAACTAAGATTTTCATAGGACTTCAGTGGTGTTCTCCATAGTTATTTTGTGGCGAAGGAACCTTCTCTCTAAGGTACTTTAACTGAGCCAGAAAATGATGCAAAAACAGATGAGCAGCCATTGAGTCTGCAGAACAGTGAATGCTACAAAGTCAGTTTTATTTGAATTCCTGTTTCTGGAACTGCTTGTTTCTGGGCATCGTTTTCAGCGTGGTATACTCATCATGCATGATGGAAAGTCATTCTCCTCTGGTTTTCTCTCAGGGGCTTGCATCCTGCGATGCTGGTTGAGCAGAGTTGCATGCTCCACTCCTTCGACACTTATTCCCACACTCCCTTGGTGCCACCTGAGTCACATAAATCCGCCCAGGATTGGAAGACCCAGAAACATTGCACCCATCTGGAGCAACTTGCACTAAGTCCTCTGTGGGTGTGTGGACTGAGAAACATAGAGGGAAGATTGTGTTGAAAGTAGAGATGTAATTGTGGGTTTGTTACCTGTGGTTCATTCGTGGTCCGGGTTTGCATAGAGAGTTGTGAGGGAATTTAAGAATGACTCAGGAGTGATCCTTACGTGGTTTCTAAGTATGATGATTGGGTGTTCACACTCACGTGTGAGATGTGCCTCCCTCAGCCTGGCTACCGAGTCAGCACATTTCCCCATCTGATGTGGAAGAAAAAAGTATGACTCACGGGAATCTTTTAGTTGTAAGTGCAAAGGTTTTTAAGCTCTACTGATGTGGGCCGGGATGGCACAATGAATTGTGTTGGTTGATAGAGACATCACGTAGGCAGATTTGTTAATGTCTCCTGCAGCATATTGTAAGAAGTATCTTGTTAGGAAAAGGAGAATCGACACATACAGCAAACTCGTGTGCATAAATACTTGAAGGTTTCTATCACACGGAGAGAGGCAGATACCAGAAACATTAGTAGGATAGTTTTTACAAACGTAGGTTCCACAAAGAGATCATTATTTTTCTCTTGCTGCCTGGTACATATGTGTATGTATTCGTTTGACCAAAAACCTGTTTAAAAAGTTTCGTTTCAAACATATGGAAGAGGACTGAGAAATGTGTACTCACTGCCTAGTTTAACAAATGTTTTCTTTTTGCAAAATTTTCTTTCTTTCTTTTTTTTTTCTTTTTTGGGAGTTGGAGTCTCACTCTGTCGCCCAGACTGGAGTGCAGTGGCCGCTCCCGGCCACCACAGCCTCGACCTGCTGGGCTCCGGCGATCCTTCTGCCTCAACCTTCCAAGTAGCTGGAACTACAGGCGCGCGCTACCACGCCCGGCTAATTTTTGATTTATTGTAGAGATGAGGTCTCGCCAAGTTGCCCAGGCGGGTCTCGAACCTGTGGGCTCAGGCAATCCACTCACCTCAGCCTCCCAAAGTGTGGGATTATAGGTTAAGCCACCGAGCCTGGCTCTATCTTTTATTTATCAATTCAGTTGTCAGTGGACATTTGGATTTTGTCCAATTTTTGGCTATTATGAATAAATCTTTGTGCAGATATATGCTTTCTTTTTTTCTCTCTCTTTCTTTTGGAGTAGAAGTCTTACTCTGTCACCCTGGCTAGAGTGTAGTGGCATGCTCACAACCACCGCAGCCTCAGCCTACTGGGTTCAGATGAGCCCTCCACCTCAGTCTTCCAAGTTGCTGGAACTACAGGCACATGCCACCATGCCCGGCTAATTTTTTGATTTATTATAGAGACAAGATCTCGCCAGGTTGCTCAGGCTGGTCTCTAAGCCCTGGCTCAGGCAGTCCTCTCGCCTCAGCCTCCAAAAATGCTGGGATTACAGGCGTGGGCCACTGCACCCTGCAAAACTTATGTCTCCATTTCTCTTGGATAGATATCTAGGAGTGGAATTGCTGGATTGTGTTAACTTTTTAAGAAACTGGGAAACTTTTTCAAAGTGATTATAATTTACATTCCCTCCAGTGATGCATGAAGGTTTCAGTTAGAGTCTCTACATCCTTGTCAACATTTGGCATTGCTAGTCTTTTTGATTAAAGCCATCTCAGCAGTTCTGTAATGCTATGCCTTTATGGTTTTATTTTTTTATTTTTTGAGTTGGAGTCTCACTCGGTCACCCAGACTGGAGTGCAGTGACATGCTCTTGGCCACTGCAGCCTCGACCTGCTGGGCTCCGGCGATCCTTCTGCCTCAGCCTTCCAAGTAGCTGGAACTATAGGCACGCGCTACCATGCCCGGCTAATTTTTTGATTTATTGTAGAGATGAGGTCTCGCCAAGTTGCCCAGGTAGGTCTCGAACCCGCGGGCTCAGGCAATCCACTCACCTCAGCCTCCCAAAGCGCAGGATTACAGGCTGAGCCACTGAGCCCAGCTGCCTTTATGATTTTAATTTGTATTTCCTCATATCTAATGACGTCGAGCATCTCTTTGTTAGCCATTCATGTGTCCTCTTTGGTAAAATGTTCGTTTAAATTTGCCCTTGGCTGGGCACTGTGGCTCACGTCTGTAATCCCAGCAATTTGGGAGGCCAAGGCGAGAGGATTGCCTGGGTCCAGAATTCAAGACCAGTTTAGGCAACACAGCAAGACCTTGTCCTTACAAAAAATTAAAAATTAGCCAGGTGTGATAGCACATGCCTGTAGTCCCAGGGACTCAAGAAGCTAAGGCAGAAGGATTGCCTGAACCCGGGAGGTTGAGGCTGCAGTGAGCCATGATTGTGCCACTGCACTTCAGCCTGGGCAAGAGTGACTCCCTAACTCAAAAAAAAGCAAGCAGATTAATGGAACAGAACAAAGTCTAGAAGTAGGCCCCCACACATCTGTAGACAAATGGTTTTCAGCAAAGGTGTCAGTGAGGAAAGGAGAGTCTTACAATGCTGGGATAACGGGACATCCATATGAAGGAAAAAAAAATTGGGCCCATATCTCACCCCATACTCAGAATTCTCAATGCAAAATCTAAAACTACAAGCTATTAGAAGAAAAATAGGAGAAAATTTTTGTGACTTTGGGTTAGAAAAATACTATTTAGTTATAACACCCAAAACACAATCTATTTTAAAATAATAAACTGGACTTCTTCAGCATTAAAAACATTGACTCTTTACATCATTAGAAAAATGAAAATACAAGCCACAGCCGGGCTCAGCCTGTAATCCCGCATCTTTGGGAGGCTGAGGTGAGCGGATTGCCTGAGCCCGCGGGTTTGAGACCCACCTGGGCAGCGAGACCTCATCTCTACAATAAATCAAAAAATCAGCCGGGTGTGGTATTGCGTGCCTGTAATTCCGGCTACTTGGAAGGCTGAGGCGGAAGGATCGCCGGGGCCCAGC
>NW_007251045.1:600274-625182 GCF_000164805.1 Carlito syrichta
CACTCCAGTCTGGGCAACAGAGTGAGACTCCAACTCAAAAAAAAAAAAAGAAAATACAAGCCACAGACTAAGAAAATATTTGCAAATCATCTATCTGAAAAATCACTTGCATTCAGAATATACTGCATGAAAAATTACTACAATTCAATAATAAAACAACTCAGTGCCCAACCTGCTTGTCTGTCTTGACACTAGTACAATACTCCCTTCATTTCTGTTGCTTTATTGTAAGTACAGTTGTCCCTTGGGTTCCAAAATCTGGGGATGCTCAAGTCTTTGATATAAAATGGCATAGTATTTGCATGTAACCTACACATACCCTCCTGTATACTTTAAATTGTCCCTAGACTACTTATAATTCCTAATATAGTGTAACTGCTATTAAATAGTTGTCTTACTATATTGTTTCTATTTATATTACTTTTTATTGTTATTATTTTGTTTCAGGTTGGTTGAATTCATGGATGTGGAACCCATGGATAAGGATGGTTGACTGTACTGAAATTGCATAGTATAAATCTGGGTAGTATTTTCTTCTTTTTCAAAATTATTTAAGGTATCCTAGGTCCTTTAAATTTCCATATAAATTTCATGATAAGTTTGTCAATTTCCACATAAAAGCTTGCTGGGATTTGATAGGCATTGCATTGACTGTCATCAATATGGAAAGATTCCTGTCTTAGTGATAGTGAGACTTCTAATGTATGAGCATGGATTTAGACCTCCTCTAACTGCTTTTTGGCAGTGTTTGTGGTTAGCAGTGTACAGGTCCAGCATTTTTTTTTTTTTTTTTTGAGTAGGAGTCTCAGTCCGTCTCCCAGGCTGGAGTGCAGTGGCACACTCATGGCCACCACAGCCTTGACCTGCTGTGCTCCGGTGATTCTTCCGCCTCAGCCTTCCAAGTAGCCGGAACTACAGGCATGCACTCCCACACCCGGCTGATTTTTTGAATTATTGTAGAGATGAAGTCTCACCAAGTTGCCCAGGATGTTCTCGAACCCGTGGGCTCAGGCAGTCCTCTCACCTCAGCCTCCCAAAGTGCTGGGGTTGAGCCACTGCGCCCGGCCACATTTCTTTTGTTACATTTTTTCCCAAGTATTTTATTTTTCTGCTGCTATTATGAATGAAATTGTTTTCTTAATTTTACTTTCAGATTGTTTATTGCCAGTATATAGAAGTGCAATTTTTTTTTTGTTGGAGTCTCACTCTGTTGCCCAGATTGGAGTGTAGTGGCATGCTCCCAGCCACCACAGCGTCACCTCCTGGGCTCGGCGATCCTTCCACCTCAGCCTGCCAAGTAGCCAGGACTACAGGCATGTGCTACCACGCCCGGCCAATTTTTGATTTATTGTAGAGACGGGGTTCTCACCAAGTTGCCCTGGTGGGTCTCGAACCCGCGGGTTCAGGCAGTCCGCTCTCTTTGGCCTCCCAAAGTGCTGGGGTTACAGGCTGAACCACTGAGCCCGGCAGAAATGCAATTTTTTTATTGTGGTAAAGCTTACATAAAATATGAATCATTTTAACCATTTTAAAGTGTTTACTTAATTGGCATTAAGTATATTTGTTGACCGGGCTTGGTGGCTTGACCTGTAATCCTAGCACTTTGGAAGGCCGAGGCGAGTAGATTGCCTGAGCCCATGGGTTTGAGACCAGCTTGGGCAACTTGACGAGATCTCATCTCTACAATAAGTCAAAAATTAGTCGAGCATGGTAGTGCACACCTGTAGTTCCAGCTACTTGGATAGCTGAGAAGGAAGGATCGCTGGAACCCAGCATGTCGAGGCTGCAGTGGCTGGGAACGTGCCACTGCACTCCAGTCTGGGTGACAGAGTGAGACTCTGACTCAAAAAAAAAAGTATATTTATGATGCTGTATATCCATTACCTCTCTCTCAGTACCTCAAACATTTTTATCGTCTCCTATAAAAACTCTGTATCTAGCCGGGCTTGGTGGCTCAACCTGTAATCCTGCGCCTTTGGGAGGCTGAGGTGAGTGAATTGCCCGAGTCCGTGGGTTCAAGACCCGCCTGGGCAGCGAGACCTCATCTCTACAATAAATCAAAAAAACAGCCGGGCGTGGTGGCGCATGCCTGTAATTCCGGCTACTCGGAAGGCTGAGGCGGAAGGATCGCCAGAGCCCAGCAGGCGAGGCTGCGGTGGCCGGGAGCAGCCACTGCACTCCAGTCTGGGCAACAGAGTGAGACTCCAACTAAAAAAAAAAACCAAAAAACTCTGTATCTGTTAACAATAACTCATTTTCCCCCTTCTTCATCCCTTGGAAATCTCTATTCTATTTTCTATCTCTTATGAATTTACCTATTCTGAGTACCTCGTATTTGTCTTTTTGTCTGACTTATTTTACTTTACCAGTGTGATGGAAAGATAGTGTATGTTATATTACTAGTGTAATGGCTTCAAGGTCTATTTATATTGTAGCATGTATCAGAATTTTATTATTTTTAAGGCTGAATAATATTTCATTGTTTATCCACTCATCTGTTAATGGACACTTGGGTTCTTTCTACCTTTTGGCTACTGTGAATAATGTTGCTGTGCACACTGGTGTACAAATACTTGTTAAAGTCCCTGCTTTCAGTTCTCTTGTCTATATACCTGGCAGTGGAATGCTCAATTACAGCTGCTTGATTCTGTGTCAGTCTAGTATTTTGCAATTTTGCCAAACTTACTTATTACTCTGGTAATTTTTTTTTTTTTTTTGAGTTGGAGTCTCACTCTGTCGCCCAGGCTGGAGGGCAGTGGCTGTTCTCGGCCACCGCAGCCTCGACCTGCTGGGCTCCGGCGATCCTTCCGCCTCAGCCTTCCGAGTAGCCGGAATTACAGGCAAGTGCTACCACGCCCAGCTGATTTTTTGATTTATTGTAGAGATGAGTTCTCGCTGCCCAGGTGGGTCTCGAACCCACGGGCTCAGGCAATCCACTCACCTCAGCCTCCCAAAGGCGTGGGATTACAGGCTGAGCCACCGAGCCCGGTTTTCTGGTAATTTTTTGAAGACACTAAGATTTTCTTCATATAGGACCAAGTCATCTACAGATGATAGTTTTACCTCTTCATGTCCAATGGGTAGGTCGTTAATTTCTTTTTCTTTTAATATTGCTCTATCTAGAACCGCCAGTACAATGTTGATTAGAAGTGGTGAGAGCAGACATCCTTGCTGTGTTGCCGATTTTGGAGGAAAAGTACTCAGTCTTTTATCATCAAGTGTAAAGTCAGCTGATAGTTGGTAGGGCACGTCTCTTCTAATATGTTCTTTATGATGTCTTAATTTTGGCTGATTAAGGGACTGGGTAAATTGGCATGTATTAGTGAATGTCATCTGTTAGCATTAATATGTCACTTAGCTATAAAATTAACAATGCTAGCTGGGCCCAGTGGCTCACACCTGTAATCGCAGCTCTTTGGGAGGCAGAGGTGAGAGGATTGCCTGAGTCCATGGGTTCGAGACCAGCCTAGGCAACTTGGCGAGACTTCATCTCTACAATAATAGCTGGGCATGCTGATGTGCGCCTATATTTCTAGCTACTTGGAAGGCTGAGGCAGAAGGATCACCTGAACCCAGGAGGTCGAGGCTGTGGTGGCTATAAGCATACCACTGCACTCCAGCCCGGGATACAGTGAGACTCCAACTCAAAAAGAAGTTAACAACAACAAAAAAAACACAATGCTTTTCTTTCTTGTAGAACGGGACAACTCTTATAACACCTTATAATTTTCTACTTCTAGTCTTTCAATTTTTCCTTTCTTTTTTTTTTTTGAGTTCGAGTCTCACTCTGTTGCCCAGGCTGGAGTGCAGTGGCACACTCACAGCCACCCCAGCATCAATCTGCTGGGCTCTGGTGATCCTTCCGCCTCAGCCTTCCAAGTAGTAGGAACTACAGGCATGCGCCACCACGTCCGACTAATTTTTGATTTATTGTAGAGACGGTGTCTCGCCAAGTTGCCTGGGTGGTTCTCGAACCTGCAGGCTCAGGCAACCCACTCGCCTTGGCCTCCCAAAGTGCTGGGATTACAGGCTGAGCCACTGAGCCCGGCCGAGTGTTTCAATTTTTCAACCAGTTATCTAAATTAGTAGTTCATAGTCTACCTGCCCATATTTAGGGTATCTAAGTTGTGACCCAAAACTGAAGCTTCTGTATCCCCTGATGCTGTTTTAAAATTTATTATGAGCCGGGCTCGGTGGCTCAGCCTGTAATCTGTGCCTTGGGAGGCTGAGGTGAGTGGATTGCCTGAGCCCGCGGGTTCGAGACCCGCCTGGAGAGTGAGACCTCATCTCTACAATAAATCAATAACTAGCCAGGCGTGGTAGTGCACGCCTGTAGTTCCAGCTACTTGGAAGGCTGAGGCGGAAGGATCGCTGGAGCCCAGTAGGTCGAGGCTGTAGTGGCCAGGAGCGACCACTGCACTCCAGTCTGGGCGACAGAGTGAGACTCCAACTCAAAAAAAAAAGTTTGAGGCCAGATGTGGTGGCTCACGTCTGTAATCCCAGCATTTTGGGAGGCTGAGGTAAAAGGATTGTCTGAGCCTAGTAGTTTGAGACCAGCCTGGGCAACATGGTGAGACCTTGTCTCTACAATAAATTAAAAAATTAGCTGGGTGTGGTGGTGTGCACCTGTAGTCCCAGCTACATGGGAAGCTAAGGAGGAAGGATCACCTGATGCTAGCAGGTCAAGGCTACAATAGGTGTGGTTGTGCTACAGCCCTCCAGTCTGGGCAACAGTGAGTCTCCAACTTAAAAAAAACAAAAAACAAAAGAAACACACCCCATCTCCTTTACAGTTTGGTAGAATCAAACTAAATCTATGGTATGTTTCTACCAGTTAGTTGAACTATGTCATTTCTCAAAGATTTTAGACCTAGACAGTCATGACTGATTTGGATAATTTTGTAGAAACATACTCTAATCATCAACTACAAACCTTTGAGATAACCATTTGTCAGAAAGGAATGGTTATTAGTATCATGTAGGAAATTGATTTTTTTATTTAAGCAAAATGGCATTTCTTTTGAAGAAGTGTCAGCATTTATTAATCATGCTTGATTAATAAATATATTCTGATTTCGACAACTCACTTGGTTTATTTTAAATAAAGAATTTATAATTAGGAGGCCAGCTGTGGTGACTCACGCCTGTCATCCCAGTGCTTTGGGAGGCAGAGGTGGGAGGATTCCTTGAAGGCAGCAGTTAGATACCAGCCTGGACAAAATAGTAAGACCTCCATCTTAAAAAAAAAAAAATTAACCAGGTATGGTGGCATGTGCCTATAGTCTCAGCTACTCAGAAGGCTGAGGTAGAAGGATCACTTGAGCCCAGGAGTTTGAGGCTACAGTGAGCTAGGATCACAGCACTGCACTCAAGCTTGAGAAAGACTCCATCTCAGAAAAAAAAATTTCTATTTGGCATTTGAGACATCTCCATTTCTCTCTGTTCTGTGGACTAGGATCTTGCCACAGCATGGCAGACTGTTAGAACTTGCTCATCAGGGCTGAGCCAAAGTTTTTGATGCCCAACCTTATTCTGCATTCTTTTTTTTTTTTTTGAGTTGGAGTCTCACTCCATCACCCATACTGGAGTGCAGTGGCATGCTCCGGGCCACCGCAGCCTCAACTTTCTGGGCTCCAGCGATCCTTCCGCCTCAGTCTTCCAAGTAGCCAGAACTACAGGTGCATGCTACCACGCCTGGCTAATTTTTTATTTATTATAGAGACGAGGTCTCGCCAAGTTGCCTGGGTGGGTCTCGAACCCGCTGGCTCAGGCAGTCCACTCACCTCAGCCTCCCAAGGCGGGGGATTTCACAGGCTGAGCCACTGAGCCCGGCTCATTTGGCTTGCTTTTAGTGGATCTTGATAATGTAATGCTGGCACATAATAGAGTCTTTTTTTTTTTTTTTTGAGTTGGAGTCTCACTCTGTCACCCAGACTAGAGTCCAGTGGCACGCTCATGGCCACCGCAGCCTCAACCTGCTGGGCTCCGGCGATCCTTCCGACTCAGCCTTCCAAGTAGCCGGAACTATAGGCGCGCGCTACCACGCCCGGCTAGTTTTTTTTTTTTAATCTATTATAGAGATGAGGTCTCGTGAAGTCTCCTGGGCGGGTCTTGAACCCGCAGGCTCAGGCAGTCCTCTCGCCTTGGCCTCCCAAAGTGCTGGGATTACAGGCTGAGCCACCGAGCCCAACCAATAGATTCTTAATAAATGTTTGTTATCACTAAACTGAGCCCCAGTCATGAACCATTGATTCATAACATATTTGTCTCCTTTTGGCAACCCAGTTTCCTCTGTCCCTTGAATGAATATAACCCTTAATGTAGTCACATACATGGAGACATCAGTTGTAGTATGTAACATTTTTAGGTAGATTCTCTGTGAGATGGCACTGATGATTAAGCCTTTGGAAAGAGCCCAGGGGTTTTCAAGCTCTCTGGCTAGACAATAACAACAGGAACAGTGTGTCGTATAGATCAACACGATGATACTTGGCAGTTCTAAAGCAATACTGGCTTTATTCAAGAGCATCAGGTTAAACAAGTTAAGATTTCTTTGGCTTAAAACCTGCTTTATAGATTTTACTGTTCAGTATACTTTTTTCCCAGACTTGTTACTTAAATGTGTAGCAGAGATCATGATAAATATGTATTTCTACTTAGAGGCTGGGAGTCATTGGTTTAAGAAGGACAAAGGTGGTAGATATTTCGGGACTCACAGTCAGACTCCTGAACCCTCTGTCCCAATCTTGAGAAGAAGAGGAAGGGAACCCTACGAAGGTTGGGACCTTGCCAAGAGACAGCAGAGTATCAAAGAATACTCTTTTTAGAGCACTTATAAATATGAATTAGTTCATACAATAGCACTGTGGTAAGCAATTATAGTTCACTAATGGCAGAGCCAAATAAAATGAAATTCAATTAATGTTTGTTAAATGCCACTAAACCCTCTACTTAGTGCTTGTCCAAGGCTCTGGAGTCATAAACAGAAAAACCAAACACTGCACTTTGCCAAGACAGCATCTCAGTTTCCCTGTCTTTAAAATCTTTAAAAATAATTCCAGCCATTGCTTTACTAAACTCTGGTGTGGCCATGTGCTCTTTGAGCTATGACTGCCACCGTGTTTCCTAAGCTTTAGCCCCCTTCCCTACTTGGAGAGGCTGAATCTCCTCTCTCTCTTTCTTTCTAATTTACTTTCTAACTAAAGTATATTTTCCAGTCTAAAAATAAGAATAATAATTCCAGCTGGGTGCAGTGGCTCATGCCTATAATCCCAGCACTTTGGGAGGCCGAGGTGGGAGGATTGCCTGAGTCCAGGGATTCAAGACCAGCCTGGGCAACTTGGTGAGACCTCGTCTCTACAATAAATAAAAAAGTTAAGCTGGGCTTGGTGGCTCAGCCTGTAATCCCAGCGCTTTGGATGACTGAGGTGAGTGGATTGCCTGAGCCCGCAGGTTCGAGACCCACCTGGGCAGCTTGGTGAGACCTCATCTCTACAATAAATCAAAAAATTAGCTGGGCGTGATGGCACACACCTGTAGTTCCAGCTACTTGGAAGGCTGAGGTGGAAGGATCGCCAGAGCCCAGCAGGTCGAGGCTGCGGTGGCCGGGAGCGGCTACTGCACTTCAGTCTGGGCAACAGAGTGAGACTCCAACTCAAAAAAAAAAAAAAAAAAAAATTAGCTGGGCGTGATGGCACACACCTCTATTTCTAGCAACTTGGAAGACTGAGGCAGAAGAATCACTTGAGGCCAGCAGGTCAAGGCTGCAGTGACCATGAGCATGCCACTACACTCCAACTTGGGTGACACAATGAGACTCCAACTCAAAGAAAAAAAAAAGTTAGCTGGACGTGACGATGTGTGCCTGTAGTCCTTACTGCTTGGAAGGCTAAAGCAGGAAGATCCCTGATCCCAAGAGTTCAAGGGTACAGTGTGCTGTGATTGTATAGCTGCACTCCAGCCTAGACAGTAGTGAGGCCCTGTCTCTAAAAAAATCAATGAAATAAAATAAAACCTAGATACTTTACATTGAATTATTTTGTACTTGATTGGTACATTGTCAGTATTTTCAAAGAAATTGCAATTTTGTTAAGCCAGAGCTTAGGTCTCATTTCCTGTCTGGGCTTCTTTGTGGCCCCACACTAGTATAAAACCATAAGTGTTCATTAAACTATGGTTTTCTTCGGGCTTTTTTTTTTTAGATTCGAAAATATAGTTTATTTAGAACTAAATTAGAAAAAGAGAGAGTGAGAGAGATTCACCTCCCCAAGGTAGGGAAGGGGGCCAAAGCTTAAGAAAACATGACCTGGCCATAGCTCAGAGAGCACATGACCACACCATAACTTAGCAAGTTAATGGCCCTCTTCAGGCTTTTTAGCATGGCTAAAACCATGTTATCGACTAGTTCTGTTTCAAAGAAAGTAAACCTTTATAAATAAATTGAAAGTAACTTTATAGCTCCCCTTCTGTTTTCTCTGAGGCTAGGTCAGGACTGAGATAGGAAAGAAGAGTGTTCAGAGGTTTGAGAATAGTGGTGAAAACTTGAAATTTTTGGGGATTATGAGCAAGTGAATTCATCAGAAATTTGGTAGGATCTCAGAATTGGAAAGTAAAAAGTAAAAAGAAATAAGTGAAATTGACTTTAATAATGTCTTGTATTTTACTCAATCCATCCAAAATGTTACTGCTTTAACAAGTAATCAATATAAAAATTAAGGTATTTTGCTGAGTCTTCAAAATCTGGTGTATATTGCATATCCACAGCACATCTAAATTTGGCCTAGTCACGTTTTAAGTGCTCAACAACCAATGTGGTTACTAACTACCTATTGGACAATGGGATTCAAAAACAATTAAAAATAAGTATTGAGGTGCATAGACACTGTCACTTATTATTTGCATGAATATATTATTTTTTCTAGCAATTTTTAGGGATAAGGTGATACATTTCATAGACCTGACTTGATGAACTCAAGGGAAGTTGATATGAATAAAAATGATGAGATCCAGTTAGAAGGAAATTTACTACAGAGGAGGAAGCAGTGCCCAGACTAAACTTAAGACTTCCATCCTGTGTAGACACATCCACCTCACTGAATGAAAGCTGGCCTCTTATTGCTGTTGGACTACTTTCTTTTTCTGATTGCTGGAAATACATACTATCTAATTGAAATTCAGTGTGTTACAATCAGAATGTGAGAACAAGAAAAAACTTTAGGAAATAATATAGTTGAGAGTTATAAATTAAACATTTTGATAGGAAGGCCTGGTGTAGTGACTCACATCTGTAATCCCAGGACTTTGAGAGGCCGATACAGAAGGATCCCTTGAGCCCAAGAGTTCTAGACCAGCCTGGGCAAAATAACAAGACCTCTCTCTATAAAAAAAAAACGAAAAATTAGCCAGGCGTGGTAGCATGCACCTGTAGTCCCAGCTATTCGGGAGACTGAGGAAGGTAGATCCCTTCAGCTCAGGAGTTCAAGGCTGCATGAGCCATGATCATGCCATTGCACTCCACTCTGGGTGACAGAGTGGGACTCTGACTCAAAAAAAAAAACGAAACACTAGAGTGGCTCTGCAATGCATACAAAAGTGTCCTGTGTAACAGGTGAATTCTTATTAATGACTTTTTGAGTATTGAACCTTTTTTTTTTTTTTTTTGAGTTGGAGTCTCACTGCCTCGCCCAGTGTTGACATGCTGGGCTCCAGCACTCCTTCCACCTCAGCCTTCCAAGTAGCTGGAACTACAGGCATGTGCTACCACGCCTGGCTATTTTTAACATTTATTTACTGTCGAGACAAACCCCCAGGCTCAGGCAGTCCTCTTGTCTCAGCCTCCCAAAGTGCTGGGATTACGGGCTGAGCCACCGTGCCTGTCCTGATTTTGTTTCTATAAACTTCAAAGCAGACTAAGACATTGTTGGAGTAGAGGATAGGGAACTTAGTGGTCAGGGCAAATAAGGGCAGAAGTCTTGTTTTCATATTTCTACCATGGTGACAGCTGATATCAAGAGCCAAAGGGGCAAAGGCTCGCTGAACAGAGTGGGGAGGTACAGGGGCACAGGGATCCCAAAGACTATCCCAAGCTGGTGCATGGTGGCAGCTCAGTGATGCCAGTTTCTTACTGGTGGAAGTGTGGTGGTCTAGTCAGATTATGCATTATGTATACCCCTTGACCCAGCAAAATTTTTTTCCTGGGTATATATCCAAAGGACTTCTTACACAGGTCCATAAGGGTCTTTCATTTCAATGTATTTGTTATCGTAGAAAGCAATTTTCTTGTCCATGCCTTTTCCAATGACAGGTAAAACACGACAGCCTTATACCTCAGAGTACTGTAAGGCAGTGTGCAGTCATGAACTGGTTGTGCACATGGCAGCCTCATGGATCTTAGAAACATACTGCCGAGTGACAACAGAAAGAAATAGAGTGAGATACGAAGCACAGTAGCATATATATACATTTTAAAATGTGTGTGAGTAAAACACAGATTACACAGTTTGCAGGAAAACATGTTAACACATGAAACACATTACAATGACTGCCTAAATTGGGGGTGAGATAAAAGAGAAAAAATAAGTAGAGTAAAAATTCATAAATGTGAACCTCATTTCTCTACTAAGGTGATCTTGGAAATAACTGTTGGATGATTAGGAGGCCACCTGCAGACCAGCACCCTGTGTCTCTCAGTGTTGCTACCTCTGGGAGTAAATATCTGAGAACAAATTATTAGAATATATATTTTTTTGGCCGAGCTCAGTGGCTCAACCTGTAATCCCAGCACTTTGGGAGGCCGAGGTGAGTGGATTGCCTGAGCCTGCAGGTTCGAGACCCGCCTGGGCAACTTGGCAAGACCTCATCTCTACAATAAATAAAAAATTAGCCGGGTGTGGTAGTGCGTGCCTGTAGTTCCAGCTACTTGGAAGACTGAGTCGGAAGGATCGCCTGAGCCCAGCATGTCGAGGCTGCGGTGGCCGGGAGCGGCCACTGCACTCCAGTCTGGGCAACAGAGTAAGACTCCAACTCAAAAAAAAAAGTATTTTTTGTTAATTTAACTAAAAATGAATGAAATTCATGCTTCTGAAATCTTGTTCCTTTTTTTTTTATTTTTTGCCTTTAATTCCCTCTCTTGTCATCTTTTCTGTTACTGTATGTTCTGTTTGGTTGTAGCTTAAATCCAGAATACTCTAGCTCGTTATCTATGTCTGATTTAGCTACCACATGTATATCAGCATGTTATCATTCTCAGAAGATAATTCTTAGTGATAATTTGTTGACTTTTCAATGTCCTTGTGGATCTATAATAGCTTTTTCTGATTAAAAGTAGGGAATACAAAATACTTGGAATAAGGCAGTCATTCCTTTCATCAGTTATCCATTATAAAATTTGTTATTTATCTTGTTTTTCCTACAAGAATATCTGCTTAGGGTAGATGAAAATACTGACTCCCAGAGAGTTTTCTGAGATAGCAGTAAGATTTTGGGTAGAATGGAGTGTATGAAACAAATAGGCCCCATCTTCAGCAGTTTTGTTGTCAGAACAAAATCCTTTTGTAAGTCATGAACTTTTAGGTCGCCTGAGTTTTAAGTTAGCCTCAATTAAGGTTTTTGGTTGTTGTACCACCCAGGCTCCAGATTAGCAACTGGAGACAGGAACTGTGGTGGAATTAAAGTAACCTTAGCAACCATTATCATGTAAATTAGCCTTCTTGGGAAGGAAGTTGAGAGCGTGGGCACTTGTTAGGGCATTCCTTTATTGCATTTACAACTAGAACTGGCTTGCATTTTGCCATTTTAAAATCAGGGTGTAGCAGCTCCTTGGACATGAGTTCTGTGTTACTGTAGCCTTCTGTTAGGCCATATTTTCACAAAACAGAAAATGCCTCTCTGGTATGCTTCCCCTCCTTTATACACACTGAGACCTCTTTTTTCTTTAGTGACTACCTTTTCCCCCACTGTCTTCTGGCACTAACACTCTACACCAAATCTCTGATACACAAAGAAAGCCACTTAGGTGTGGGCCTTGTATACTCTGATGGCCAAGATTTGATTAATGGCAGAACATGTGGTACCAGGGCTACTTCTTAAACAGCACAAGAGCAACACATCTTTGGTCTCAAATCTTAATTTTTTGTCTTAGTTGTTTGGTTTTTGTTTGTTTGCTTGTTTGTTTTTGACTTGGAGTCTCACTCTGTTGCCCAGGCTGGAGTAAAGTGGCATGCTCATGGCCCCTGCAACCTGCTGGGCTCAGGCGATCCTTCTACCTCAGCCTTCCAAGTAGCTGGAACTACTAGTGCACGCTACCATGCCTGGCTTATTTTTTGATTTATTGTAGAGACAAGGTCTCACCAAGTTGCCCAGACTGTTTTCGAACCCCTGAGCTTTAGGCAGTCCTCTCGCCTCAGCCTCCCAAAGTACTGGGATTAGTACTGGGATGATAGACTGAGCCACCATGCCTGGCCAGCCTTTCGGTTTTAGGAAATAAGATTTTCTTTCCTTTTTTTTCTTACTGTGAATATACTTTATCCAGTCATTTTTGTTTACAACTGAAACTTTGGGAATTCAGAATTAACATTCTTGCCTGTGAGCTTCTTGTAGACACCAGAAAAGTTTCAACCTTGTGTTCCACATTGTTCTGCTGTGCTTTGTCCAAGTGCACCTCAATGAGCCAGCTGCAGTCCAGCTTCACGTGGATTCTCTTGCCCACAATTTCACTTGGGAAGACCAAGTCCTCAAGGATGATGTCATGCACAGCTGTCAGAGTATGGCTCCTGGGACATTTTTGCTTATTTTTTGTGTGGTTGTTTTGAGTTGGCTTAGGCAGAATTCTCCTCTGAGCCATGAAGACAGCATGCTTCCCACTGAACTTTTTCTCCAATTCATGTACTAGCTGGACTTGGATTTTTTGGAAAGACTTCAGTTGAGGAGTGAGAACAAAGATTATGATAGCTTTCCAACCACCACCAACTCCAATTTCCTTGGCTGCCTTTATGTTGAGCTCCTGAGCTGAGCCTTGAGGTCCAAGTTCATCCTCAGCTCGAGGAGAGCCTGGGAGATAACCAGACTCTGGTTTCTTGCCATTGGGCTTCATGGTCTTGGCACTCAAACTGAACATGGTCTTCTCCTGGGAACACAGAACGCACTGCTGTCAGCAGCTCCCACAGCCCAGGCTATAGGCGCAGTCGGCTCGCCCTCCTGCCCGCACGGCCCTAAGAAATAAGATTTTCTAACAGCTTTGAGTTTTTTGTTTTTTTTTTTGAGTTGGAGTCTCACTCTGTCGCCCAGACTGGAGTGCAGTGGCCGCTCCCGGCCACCGCAGCCTCGACCTGCTGGGCTCCAGCGATCCTTCCGCCTCAGCCTTCCAAGTAGCCGGAATTACAGGCTTGCGCTACCACGCCCGGCTGAACTTTGGAGTTTTAATGCAGGCTTATTCTTTATGGATTTAGAGATTGGTTGTGTGGGAGGGAGGAGTAGTAAAACAAGCAAATCCAAAGTAGTTACTTTGAGATGGAGTTGTGAGTACTCTGTACTTGTTTAGTACCTTCCTAATGAGTCCAGTGGTTTCAGCAAAGGGCTTGTGATTGAAAGCTTACCATTCAAGGTTAATTATTGTTATGCTGTTGGTGGTAGGCAAATGGCTTCTCTCAGTCTCAGGTTTTCTCTTTGTAACGTAAGAGTGAAAACAACTACTCTATTGTGGAGAAATATTTACAGAAGGAACTAAAATTTAACTAGTGGTGTGGTCAAGAACATCATCTGATGTAGGACAGATTCTCAATCTGTAGGGTAATATGTAGGGTAGTATGTCTCAACTATATCTACTTAGTTTGCTTCAGTTGAGGCTTTTATGTTTTCTCTTTGATTTTAAATTTCCTTCCTTCTATTTACCATGGTTAAGTTGTCCTTCAAATCACAACAGATACTCCTGTATAACAGTTGTCGTTGTTGGCTTAACCATCAACATATGAGTTGATCTTGAATTCCAAACATTTGAGCACTTATATGCAAAGCTAGAAAATAAATATAAAATGTATAAAAGCATAATTCCTGCCCTTCAATATAATAGTCATCCAAATAACTGGAAACAGCTCTGATGTTATTTTGCACAGCTCAGATCTTCTCTTTTCCATCGAAATCATTCCTAGATCTCTTGATTATTCTTCACATTGATGCTGGGTGGAGTGCTCCATTGTCACGGAAAAGCATTTCAGAGCGAGTCGCAAGTGGAGTTTAAGACAGAATATATTAGAAAGAGTCATGCTCAAGAGGGAGCATGGGTCTCTTAAGAGAGGGCGCATGCTTGCCTTTGACAAGAAGCTTTATATACTGTTACAACCATGATTAAGCAAACCATGAGCTAAGAGTGGTGGGCTACAGGTCACAAGTTTTGATTACCATCTCTCAACCTTCTAAGGCTACAAGGACCTTCTCAATAATTAAAGTTATTGCCTAACTAGATTTGGACTTTTCTTAGAACTTCCTATCTCTGTTGTTTCTGATCCACATTCCAGCTGCAAGGTGGTCAAGTGGTATGCCTGGTCGGTAGGGTGAAGGTTGTATACCAATAAGAAAGGTGTCTGAGCCAGGCATGGTGGCCCATGCCTGTAATCACATCACTTCAGGAGGTAGAGGCCAGAGGATGGCCTGAGTTCATGGGTTCGAGACCTACCTTGGCAACTTGGCAGGACCTTGTCTGTACAATAAATAAAAAAAGCTAGCCAGGCCTATGGTTCCAGCTTCCTGGAAGGCTGAGGGGAAAGGATCACCTAAGTCTAGAAGGTCGAGGCTGTGGTGGCCATGAACCTGCTACTAGACTCCAGTCTGGGTGACAGAGTAAGAACTCTGACTTAAAAAAAAAGAGAGAAAAAGGTGTGTGAGTGCTTTACCCTGTTTTAATTTAAACTGCCTACAAGAAATATATCTATGTCTAACTTGCATTGAATAATCTGCCTCAGTATGGCAGTCTGCTAGACCCATTACCACCATCCTAATTAGCAGTGTCACTTACTTGTAAGAGGTCGTATTCCAAATGATAATTCTCAGGATGTTCCCTGACCTGTATTAATTTTCTCCCTTGTTCAGGTCACCAGATCCAGGTTCAGGTGCTTATCATCCAAAAGCCAAACTCAGGAGACAAGAGTTGATGGAAGGAAAATAGGCTTTATTTAAGAGCCAGCAACCTAGCAACCTGAGGAGATGGTGAACTTATGTCCCAAATATCACCTCAGACTTTTAGTTTACTGTGGGACTTTTAAAGGGAAACTAGGTATGAAAAACATGGAGGAGTAGTGCCGGTGCCACCAGTTTTTGTTCTGATGGTTATCTTGAGTAATCAGTCTGGCCAGCTCCATCTTGACTGTAGCCTGGTGGTGAATCTCTCCTCAGGTGGGAAGGGTCTACAGACAGGGTTCCATGCCTGGTTTGTTCCAAGACTAGCCTTGGGAGCCTCTTAAGCAAGAACATAATTCGAGACACAAGCATGGGTGGGGAGGGGTGTCTAAAATGTACTTTTAAATTCTACATTCTCAGTTACAACTGGACTGTTGTTTTATCAGCTCTGAATTTTTGTTAACTTTTTAAGTATCAGCTCATGCTTAAGTCTTATCTTCAGCTTCTAGTCAACTTAATCCTCATTTCATCAAAGAATGTTAATTGACTTCTTCCTAGCCACATGCCACATACATTTTTAAAGATAAATGAATGTACTTTTATCCTTGATAAATTGTATTTTGTATTTTCAGTATATTTCAGTCTTTTGTGTTTTCAGTATTTGTTTCAGTATTTAGTTTCTATTTCAGATATTTGTGATTTTTAGGTTATGACTTTCATGTTACTATCTAATCTTTTTTTAAAAATCTAATCTTTACAGATAGGTTTATACCAGCAAAATGTAAAAGCTACGATTTAAATCTTCAAGATGTTGATAAACATCTACTAAAGTACAGCCAAAATACAGAGCCCTGTGACAATTAGTAAACCATTGATTAATAATTGATTATTTACAGTTGACTGAACCAATGGTAAACCTATTAACTAATTGTAAATCTACCATAATTGTTCAACCAATTGTAAATCCATTGCTTAACTAGCATAAGAATCTTGATTTCATTGATATGTATTGGACCCACTCCATGCTATTTCTCTGATCTCCCAGTCTAACAATTTTGTCAAAAGCAGAGTTAGGTCAGTGTGATTCTTTCCTGGGTGGACCCATTCTGAATTCTGGTGTTCTTCATACCCCTTCCCCTCCCTACCATAGGCCAACACAGAATTTTGCTGGAAATCCTTATTAACCCTTCATCTATAGTTTTAAGACTCTAGGCTTTTTTTCCCTTTGAAACTGAGAAAATGGAAATGGAATTTTCTTGTTTCTAGTCTTCTAGCTTATTATCCATCGATTAGAGATATGGATCGCAATGTATTAGGCTGTGATTTATCTGGTCCTAGAGATTTGAACTTACCGAAAACTGCTGGATGCTCTTTTATGAACTTTTCTCCTGATTCAGGCTTCAGTTTCTTCTTAACCATGTGTGTTTCTTTCCATTTTCCCCTCTTTTCAGTATAGAAAATTATTCCTGATAAAGAAAATGGAAACAAAATAAGAGTTAAATAGGTTAGAGTTTCTGTTTGTTTTTTTTTTTGAATTGGAGTCTCTGTCGCCCAGGCTGGAGTGCAGTGGCATGCTCACGGCCACTGCAGCCTTGATCTGCTGGGTAGAAAGCGATCCTTCTGCCTCAGCCTTCTAAGCAGACTTCCAAGCAGCTTCCAAGCAGCCTTCCAGGCGCATGCCACCACGCCCAGCTAATTTTTTAATTTATTGTAGAGACAAGGTCTCACCAAGTTGCCCAGGCTGGTCTTGAAACCCTGGGCTCAGCAGTCTCTTGCTTTGGCCTCCCAAAGGCCTGGGATTACAGACTTGAGCCACCGTGCCCGGCCTGTGGGTTTTTCTTTTTTTTTTTTTTAAGTGATAGTCAGGCCTGTTTCTTATGTTTTTGTACACCTCCACTAAAGATTGTATGTTTGTACTTTTCATTAGCTTATATTAAGCTTCTGATATATGATATATGCCGGGCACAGCATTAGACTTTTCTTAGACTCTAAAAGATGAATAAGATATGGTATCTACTCTCAGAGGTCACAGTATAGTTGGAGATAAACACATGCGTGCACACACTGTATAGCAAGATAAGCACAAATAGAGAAAGCCGGAAATCCTATGGTTACACTGAGGAAATAGTGATCAATTATGTATAATGTAGCAGGTTTATATGTACCTCCACAGAGGAAGCTCTGCTTTAGTGGATTTTTTTTTTTTTAAAGTAGGAGTCTCACTCTGTCACCCAGGCTAGAGTGCAGTGGCACATTCACGGCCACAGCAGCCTCAACCTGCTGGGCTCAGGTGATCCTTCCACCTCAGCCTTCCAAGTAGCTGGAACCACAGGCGTGCACTACCATGCCAGTCTAATTTGTTTTATTTATTGTAGAGACGAAGTCTCGCCAAGTTGCCCAGGCTGGTCTCAAACCCCCACTGGACTCAGGCAATCCTTTCACCTTCACCTCCCAAAGTGTTGGGATTACAGGCGTGAGCCACCACACCCAGCTTAAGTGGATTCTTTTTTTTTTTGAGTTGGAGTCTCACTCTGTCGCCCAGACTGGAGTGCAGTGGCTGCTCCCGGCCACTGCAGCCTCAACCTGGTGGGCTCCGGCGATCCTTCCGCCTCAGCCTTCCAAGTAGCCGGAATTGCAGGCATGCGCTACCACGCCCGGCTGATTTTTTGATTTATTGTAGAGATGAGGTCTCGCTGCCCAGGCAGGTCTCGAACCCGTGGGCTCAGGCAATCCACTCACCTCAGCCTCCCAAAGGCACAGGATTATAGGCTGAGCCACCGAGCCCGGCTTTAAGTGGGTTCTTAAAGGAAGTGTAGACATTTTGGGTGGATTGGGATGGGGTTGGAAGAACAACATCCCTTTATATGAAGGGGTAATAAATGGAAATGGAAAATGGAAGGTAAAGGCCGTCATGTTGTGTTGAGAACCCTTAAAATAGCCCAGCATGGTTGGAATATGAAGCATAAGGGGGCTCCCAAGAAGTGAGGCTCAGGAGATAAGTGAGACCATATCAGAAAGGGCCTTCTGTTCTCTGCTAGAATTTGGATTCCAGGAGGCACAGGAGTGTCACTAAAGGGGCTTAAGCAGAGGTTGTGATCAAACCAAGCCAGTTTAGTCCTTCTTTATGACATACTGTATAATTCAGGCTAGGCTAATTATGTTGTCATAGCAGGCAATCTCCAAATTTCAGTGGGTTGCAGTCATAAGGGTGTGTTTCTTACTTATGATGCATATCCATCACGTAACTCTCTTCCAGAACTTGGGCTGGAGGTACAGCTCCCATCTAAGACATTTCTGTTGTGGTAGCGGAAAATGAGGTGTGGTAGAACCACACCATCGCTCTGAAAGTTTCTGTTCAGAAGTGGGATATGGCATTTCCTCTTATTTCCTAAAATCATTGCTAAAGCAAGTCATTTGGTCAAACCTGCCATCAACTGTCTAATCCTTCACCAGGGAGGAGCAGTGAATATTTTGAATATGTAATCTATTTACATTCTTGGACTGCTGGCATCTTTGTTCCCAGTGACTTGAAGTTGCCTGAAGGAATACAGCTAGTTGTAGGCAGAGAAATGAGAGACCAGAAAATGTCCTGGCAGCTTTAGTTTCTGTTCTCCCTGGAGCTGCCCTGGTTCCTGAAACTTCCTTTGTGTCAGTGAGCTAATAGGAGAGTTCCATGATCAGATTTGCATGTTAAAACAATTACTTTGGATTGATTTGGAGAACGGGAAAGTGCATCAGAGTAGAAAGCTGGAAGAACAGTTAGTACCTTGTGTAGAAAGAATGGCCTGCTTCAGATGTGGAAGCACAAGCATGGGACCTGTCAGTGGGACTAGAAAGATACAGATGAATTCTTTAGAGTTACATTGGATCAGGTCCTGGTTATTGTGGGGAGGAATAAACAAGAGGAACAGAGTTATGCCCAGTTAGAACATTTGAGTGGGTGATCGGTCGTGCCATTCACCAACATAGGAGGTAAAGCAAGAAGATCATTTTAGGTTTGTTGAGTTGGAGGCATCTGTGGAACTGCTGGATAGAGATGACTAGTAAGCAAATTGGATAAACTAGTATGGAGCTCATGGGGTGTAAAGAATGTTATTAAAGTAGAGATTAAGGGAGGCCCAAACTTTACCTGTATGATGTCCACATATATACCTAATCCTGAATTGTACCCCCATCTTTAAAATAAAATAAAAGAGTGTTATTAAATGATTACTGGAATGTAAGGGTAAGAAACCATGGGTAAGAAGGAAAGGGAAAAACAGGTGGCCAAGAAACTGAAAGTAAAGGAATCAGTAGACCAAAGTCAGTGAGAGATCCTTGCAGAGGTCATTAAACAAGCAAGCCAAAAGGAGGAGCCAGAGAGCAGGATGCCCAAATCAGCCATTTTGGAGATGGAACAGTTTCCACTGATGGTGAGGTCTGGAGTGATCTTGGTAGTGATTAGCAGAATGAAGACAAATGAAGAACATCATTGGAGGTAAAGATCAAAGAATTCTCAGTCTGAGGTCTCCATGTGCCACCGATGTGGATCATTGATATCCTCTGGTGTGGCAGAGACTTCTCATTGTCTACTCAGTGTCTAGTTTCTACTTCTTTATATGCAGCAGAAAGGAGGAAGGGCAAAAAGGGCTCTCCCAGAATCCCTGCCCACCAACTTCTACTTCCATTTCATCTGATAAACTCAGATGATGGTGGAATTTAAGGTGACTAGAGTCTGAGAGAGGGACATTTGATAGATGGCAGTAACTAGGAGGGGAAGAGATGATGGAGTTGAATGCCATGACCTTAAAATCACTTGCTTTTAAAAAGAGAGTTTGGGCAAAGAGTATGGCAGGTGCCAAGCTTCTGAGGGCTGTGTGCGGGTGGAGGAGGTCTCTCAGGCATTTTTAAGGAATGACAAGGATGCACATGTTGGGGGAGTACAGAAACCCAGGTGGGAGTTCTAGTGATGAGGCCTACAGGTAGCAGGGAGCTAAGTATCGTGTGGTCTTAACATGTCATGTTAAGGACTTTATTTTTTATAATCAATATTTTTTATGATGATATTGTGGGGTACAGTTAAGGGTTAGGTATACAAATATGCTTTGTTCAGGCACCCTTGTTGATAAGAGGTGTCTCCCCGTCCCCAGACAGATATTTACTACCCTTAATCATCCCCCTCCCCACCGTTAAGGACTTTATGCTTTGGCTTTTTTTTTTTTTTTTTTTTAGTTGGAGTCTCACTCTATCACTCAGGCTGGAATGCAGGGTCGACCTGCTGGGCTCCAGCGATCCTTCTGCCTCAGCCATCCAAGTAACTGGAACTACAGGCGCCCAATACCATGCCCGGCTAATTTTTTATTTATTGTAGAGATGAGGTCTTACCAAGTT
Organism: Carlito syrichta; assembly: GCF_000164805.1. Classification (NCBI taxonomy): domain Eukaryota; kingdom Metazoa; phylum Chordata; class Mammalia; order Primates; family Tarsiidae; genus Carlito; species Carlito syrichta. The sequence goes on from NW_007251045.1 coordinate 620,753, forward strand.
GCCCGGGGTGGTCTCGAACCTGCAGGCTCAGGCAATCCACTTGCCTTGGCCTCCCAAAGTGCTGGGATTACAGACTGAGCCACTGAGCCCGACTTCTTTGGCTTTTGTTTTAAACGATGTAGGAAACCATGGGAAGGTTTTGAGCAGCGGGTAACATAATGTGACTTAAGCTTGACAGGATCACTCTGGCTGTAGGGTTGAGGATGAACTGAAAGGGGTCAAGGAGACCAGTTAGGAGGCTGCAGTAGCTAGATAAGAGATGCTGGTATCTTTGCCTATGTGATGCCAGTGAAGATGGGAGAAGTGGTTGGATTCAGCATACATCTGGAAAGTAGAGCTAACAGGATATGTTAATGTGTTTGAGGAGTGTTTGAAAGAGAAGTTGTGGATGATGTCAAAGTCTTTGGCCAGAACAACTGTAAGGATGAGAGCAATAGGGGAGAGTTGTCCAAAATAGGGATGCTTGTGTTGGTACAGCGACCTACTGCAGGTGGATTCAATATTTTCCTGTTTCAGTATTTTCCTGTTTCTTGTCTCTGTATCCGTTTATTATTTCTCAGTGCACATTTAACTGGCTTTCAGTACATTCATTCACTGTTTTACTGTTGAGCAATTACAAAGTGTTCCAGCCATTATCAGTTAGGTTTCTTTGGTTGCAAAACAAACCATAATTGACTGTGCTTAATTGACTTAAACAGAAAAGAAGGAAGGTAGGTGGGTGGAGAGGAGGGAGTGGGAGAATGTTATAAGGATAATGGATTCACAGAATCAAAGGAAATGCTAAAGAGTTACATCTTGGAAGAGCCCTGAACTAGACTCATGTCACTGAAGTCTAGGTAGCATAATGGACATAATTTTTTTTAATCAGGGTTACCCCATCTGGGTAAACCACTCATTTTGTTGAGTATCTGATTTAATGGAGTACTGAGCTATATGCTAGGAAGGAAGGGGAGAATAAAAAAAAAAAGTACATTTGGAGGGTTAAATTAATGTATCATGAGTAAAACGTATTCACTGAGAATGTAATAAATGCCATGAATGCTATAACAGATATGAAACAAAGATGATGAGATGATTTTATATGAGCAACCATAGCATGTTAAAAATTTTAGATAGAAATAGATTTTAAAGGAAAGATAAGCATGAGAAAATGTGAAGAAGAAACTTTTTTTGTTCTCTAATACAGCACAAATATTTATGTTGTTAAGGCATAGTAAATTATGGTACATCCATAGAATGTAAAACTGGGCAGTCATCAGAAATGATGTTGTCCAAGTGTCTCTAATGAGAGGGGGAAATGATTATAATGTTTTATGGGAAACAAAAATAGATTATGAAGTAATACAAATAGAAAACTCAATTCAGTTTAAAGTATGAGTGTGGGTGTGGGGTGTGTGTGTGTGTGTGTGTGTGTGTGTGTGTGTGTGTGTGTGTGTGTGTGTGTGTGTGTTTTGTGGGAGGTGGAAACAAGTAAAATATCAGTATCTGCTCTACCAACCACCTTGTGGTCCTGCAGTATGTCCACCTTCCTTGGAGCTGAAAGGGGTTTAGTGTTGGGATATGCAGCTCAGGGCATTTGTTGAGAGGTTGTTTTAATAACAGCAATAGAAACAACAGCTACCATATCTTAATCACTCACATTTCTACTCATTTAATCTTTTTTGTTTTAACCCTTGTCTGGGCACAGTGGCTTATATCTGTAATCTCAGTACTTTGGGAGACCAAGGCAGGCAGATTGCTTTAGCTCAGGAATTCAAGACCAGTCAGAGCAACATAGTGAGATCTTGTTTCTCTAAAAAAAAAAAAACCAACCCAAAATTAGATGTGGTGGTGCTCACCTGTAGTCTCAGCCCCTTGGGAGGCTGAGGTGGAAGGATCACCTGAGTTCAGGAAGTTAAGGCTGCAGTGAGTCATGATCATGCTACTGCACTCCAGCCTAGGCAACAGAGTAAGACTCTGACTCAAAAACAAAAACCTTCAATTAAGGAGGGCACATACTGTTGTCATATTCATTGCATTTATGGAGGACTTGGACTCAGAAAGTTTGAGTAACTTAGCTCAGGACACACAGCTAGGAAGTAATAGGGCTAGGATTCGCACCCAGGTGTATGGCCTCCAGATCTGTGCTTATAGCCACCTAGCAACCGTGCCTCCCCCTTTGGCTGTGAGAAGTGCTTGTCCTGCTGGTCCCATGGGTGGCAGAAGCCACTTGAACTAGCTGGGCCCTTCGAGCCCCTTGAGGTCCAGAAGGAGAAGCTGTAAGAGGATGAGATTCTCCCCCTCATGGAAGGAAGTATTTGGGTGAGGGGAGCCTTAGTGGTCCCTGACTCCATCCTCTCTTACTGGATTTGGGGGAACTCAGGCTCATAAGAAATAGTTGGAGACAGGCAAGATCCAAAAACCAGGGGTCACTTGGCCCCAGAGTTTGTTTTTCCCAGGTGGCTCCTTGCCTAGTACTCTCATGCCTCCCTCTGCTTCTGTGCCCACAGGTTTCCTTTGGCTTGGTCCCATGTCCCACCCCTGTCCCCGTGCTCCCCTCAGTCTGTCCAGCCACCCCCAGTGTGGATAGCAGATTAGACTGCTTCTTGGGACACTGCCATTGCATCGCTATTGCAGGGCAGCGTTAGCTGCCCTCTCTGAGCCTCAGAGTCCTGTGGGACCATCCACCACTACAGAGGCCTGTGTGAGGAATAAGCAGAGACTGTGTACCAAGCATGTTACATTGCGGCTATCAAGTCAGCATTGTGGGTGCTCAGCTGTTCCTTCATGCAGTGATTATAACTTCAGGCTCTGTGGCTGCAGCCACCGTGGGCAGTCCCACCTTGGACTCTCCCCACATCTTGCAAGTTGAAGGGAAGGAGAGATGGTTATTGGCCTTGAAGCCTGGAACCCAAGCGAGTAAACAGAACCCGGTGCTATGGTTCTGTTTACACACACAGCCTTGGTGTGCTGGGTGCTGTGGCGAGGGGTCTCTGTGTGGTGTGAGACTTGCACCGGCCCCCTTGGACTCTTGTCTTCTTTCCTTCCACAACAGAAATGCCTCCACAGCTGTATATGCCTGTTGTAACCCCGTCCAGGAAACTTACTTCCAGCAACTGGCACCCACAGCACGGAGCTCTGGCTTCCCGAGTCCTCAGGATGGTGCCTTCAGCCTCGCCGGCAAGGCCAAGCAGAAGCTGCTGAAGCATGGGGTGAACTTGCTGTGACCCATGCCCGTGGTGTCACCTTCATCCCAGGAGGGGACTGTGGAAAGAACACCAACAAGGAAGCTGTGCCTTTTTTAGTAGGAAAGGTGCTTCTATTTTATTTTTCTTGGAACATTCCTTTCTTTAGGAATGTAATGATAGTTGAGTTTTTGTTACTCCTTTGCTGATTGGGATGTATCTGGGGGTGGGCAGTTCTTGATAAAGCACTTGACAAAGAACTTTCTGATATTGGTGGTGTTGAGGCCAGGTCGGGCCTTGATTATTCCTGATACCAAGGAGGAGCAGGGTGAGTTTCCCTATTGTTGCTGACACTTCCTGCTGCTTTTCCCTTCCAGGCTGAACTGGTGCCACATAATTTCAGGTTGGTATTTTTCTAAAACCTGGCTGTCCCTGGTGCAGGGTGTTTGTTCAGCCCCATCAGTAGGTGGTGGTGGGAGGTGTGGCTGCACAGTGAGGAGATGGGTCTGTCGGCAGGCAGCCCCCACTCCCACCTTCCCTTAGCCTTCTCCAGTGTGCTCCTGGGAGTTCTGGAGAATCAGTTCAGGGACATGTCAGCATGCCAAGACCAACAGGCGTGGTTCTGGATCTGTACTCAGTCTAGGGGCCCCTGCAGTGGGGGCAAGTTTGATAATTCCCAAGGGAGTGTGGGCTTTCGAAATCACTTTATAAAAGCCCTGGGGGGCTGAGGCCTAAGATTTCTGTGACATCAGGTCCAAATTGTGTGGCTGGTTTCTTTTGAGTGAATGTCCTCAAATAGGCATTTATATGATGTTTTTGGGTAAAAGCAGCACTGTTCTTTTCAGTGGTGTCTGCATGAAAGGAAATGACCTTGATTTGTGTATCTCCGGACCGGTATGGTACTTAAAATCTCTGTTCTGTTACATTATAGTTAGACATTGTATGATATGGTACAAATTGCTGGATGAAAACATTTATCAAATCCTGACTGAATGTTTATTGGAAATACCTGAGATTCCATTTGAAAATTTTGGTATTAATAATTTCATGTCAATGAGCTGATATCTGGTGTTATTGCATAGTATCTTTTGCTTGAAACAAGTTTCACAGGGCAAAAAATAAAATAGCCAAAAACACTATTGAGTTCTGAGTAATTATATAGTAACATGATCAAGTAACAAAGTTAAGGAAAGGGTTAAGATACTTGTGTGTGTGTATCTATGTATATATGTGTGTGCATATATATATATATATATTTTTTTTTTT
>NW_007251045.1:625367-643793 GCF_000164805.1 Carlito syrichta
CCTCAGCCTCCCAAAGGCGCGGGATTACAGGCTGAGCCACCGAGCCTGGCTTGTATATATATTTTTAACATAGACACATCTCTGTGTTCCCTCCTTGGATTCCATGTCGCCAGGTTAGGGTGGTCTGTCTGCAAGGGTGGCGGGCCACGGCAGTGAGCACTGGCTTCAGTGTGGCTGGTCCAGTGCACCAGGCCCATGTTACCCTTTCTTTTCTCTGTCTAGGGTCTCTTTTCTCTCTCTGGGGTCCCTCGTGGCTCTGGTTGGCTACAGAGAGTGACTGTCTCCCTTGAGGAGGAGGAGCCTACCTCAAGCTAGGATCACTGTATGTAGCCTGACTCGCCTCCTGTATCCTCCAAGAAAACATTCATGAGAAATTCTTGGAGCTGCAGCTCCAAGAAGCCCCTGCAACACCTCACCTTGTCTTTGACTGGTGACTGCCAATGTCAGACCAGAGAAGACAACTTCATAATGTCATTGGTGTTGCAAACCTTTTTCCAGTCTCCACCAATATGGAACCTTATGGATCCTGTCTCCGTGTATCGAAAAGGACCCCCTAAAACTCATCTGTCTGCTTAACTCAGAGTCAAGTCCTGAAACGTGCATAGCTCCTTCCTTGCCTTCTTTAGTCCTGCCTGGTGTCTGCACTGGAGGCTCCACTCATGCCCTCAGAGCCCCTGGGCTCAGTAGCTGCAGCAGCATCTCCAAACTTGGTGACTGGCCAGAGGCTGCTGGAAAAGGAAGGCTCTGCCACTTGACTTCCTGTTCCAGTATTCCAGAGGCTCTGGGGTTCTCAGGACATGGTTTATTCACAGCCCTAGACTCCTACCCTCTGAACGAGCTTCTGCACAGAATACAGGCCCAGGGGGGTCATGGCAACAACTGCCTGCTGGAGTGAGCACCATGCCTTCCCATGGCCGCAGTTCCCAAGCGAAGACAGCGTTTGCAGCACAGTCTGTCCGCCCTAGGTTCATAGTTGACACTCAGTGTGCCACTACCCACGATCCAGGACCGCAGACTCTACTGACCCTCCATAGAAAGCAGGGAGGAGAAGAAGGGAAAGGCTGGGTTTTGGGTCAGTCCCTGGCAGCCATCTGCCACCTATGAACTGTGAAGATAAAGTTCCCATGAGTGATTAATAGTGGCAAGCAGACTCCCACTGGGAAAGGACCTCTGTTCCCCAGGGGAATGTTTGAGCCTAGTCCAACTGCCGCCTCTCCTGGAGGAAAGCACCTAGGCATATCTGTCACCTCCACAGGGACAAGGACAGCAACTGTGGTAGTAGGTGGAGACGGGGTCTTTGTTGATGTCACCCTCCTGGTGTCTGTCTTGCATATTTAATCATATTGAAGGTCCTTTCCAGTGTGGCTAAGATGCTCTTCCCATACCCTCCAGTTACTGCGTTCCTGACACCCCGTCCTGCCAGGAGTAGGTTCGTCGTAACCAGGCCTTCTCTGGTACGAGCCTCCTTGTAACAGGCCACAGGCCTGCAGGACCCCAAAGATAGCAGGTCCCCATCCCTAGAACCTGTGGATGTTACCTTGTGTGATACAGTTTTTGCAGGTATGATGGAGAGAAGGATCTTGAGATGGAGAGATAATCCCAGATTATCCAAGTGGGCCCTACACGCCATCACAGGTGTGCTTATAAGATAGGGGCAGAGAGAGGTTACTCGGGAGAAGCCACGGGAAGATGGAGGCAAAGGCTGGAGGGATGCAGTCACTGTCAAGGAACTGCGGCAGCCACCAGACGCCAGGGAAGGCAAGAAGGGACGGGTGCTGTCTGGTGCCTGCGGAGAGAGTGGGACTCTGTCAACACATTGAATTGAGTCCTGTGAGACTGATTTTGGACTTCTGGCCTCCAGAACTCTGAGATGATACATTTCTGTTGTTTTAAGCCACCAAGCATGTGGTCATTTGTCACAGCAGCCACAGGAAAGGATCCCATTCACCCGCACACTTGAGGTGTGTCCTTGTGATTCCAAGCTCCTGCTCAGGGCACTGTGGAGTAGCCAGGGCAGAGGGGAGCCTTTAAGCAGGGGAGTGACTGGAGCTGGTTCTCATTGGGAAGGTCCCAGTTCCTGAGTGGGGGCAGGAGTGGACAGCACTAGATGGCGTGGCCGTCTAGATGGGAGGGGGAGTGGCTTGTGGCAGGAAGGAGGCGGGGCCGTGGACAGATGTGAGGAACGAGTCCTCAGGAGACTTGGGCATGGGTGAGGTTGGGGTGGTGAGAGGGCCATGCCTGCTTTGGGACAGATGCTGCCTTCATGTGGAGAAGGCAGCTGGGGATCCCCACCCTGAAGGAGCCCTCGCAAGAGCAAGCGGGAGCCCACGCTGGGCCTGACCGTGTGAAGATCGCGTGCATCACCGCCCTACGCGAACACACACGCTATACCTGTCCCCAGCCCTCAAACCAGTGCTGCTCCCCAGAAGAGGCAGCAGGAGGGCACAGCACCAGTCCCCTGCTGAGCTTCTCGATTCTGCCTGCCACTGGGCCCTTCTGAGGATCCCAGGGAGGGCAGGATGTGAGACCATGCTCGGCCTCCCAGCTTAGGAATAAAACATACTCGAGATCTTTTTCTTAGAAACAGATTCACTGAGTTTGGGAAGCTAAAGGTGAATGTTCAGAGGGCTTCAAGGGGAAAAGGACACCTCTCTTTGTTTGGGATCCCAAGGTCTAAACCTCAGCTGTACTTCCGAGAATAAAGCCCAGGGTGCTTTGTGAGCCCTGTCATAAGCCCAGAGGCTGTTTTCTGACTGCCTGTGCAGGCTAGCATCGAAGTTGAGCGGCAGCCCTCACCCCTGCCCTGCCTTCCACCAGATGAGCCAAGCGCCCCAGGGAAAGAAAGGGCCTGGGAACCTGGCCACTGAGCCCAGCAGGGCCTGTGGGCAGAGGAGGGTGAGGCAGGCCAGCTCCCGTGGGTGCTGCTGTGAAGGCGCTGTGTGCATCCTCCCTACGACCCAGGCCGAGCTGGTTCCTGCAGCCACGGCTGGAGCATGTGGCTCTGGTGTCAGAGCTGGGTTCGGATCACAGCTCTGCAGCATATTGCTGTGGGAAGTGGGGCATGTCACTTCATTTCTCTAAACCTCAGTGGCCTCTCCTTTAAAATGGAGAGAAGAAGAAAATGTACATAAGGGCTCAGTCTATGGTGAGCCCTCAGCAAACAGAGTTCCATACTGTGTGTCCTGAGCAACTGGCTGCCCCAGGGGGTCCCTCCACATGCCAGGGAGAGCATGGCCTGAATGTGTGTCCAGACCACAGAAGACACCTGGATTCCTGGCTTCCCATGCCAGCCCACCCTTCAACTGACCACATGACCTTGCTCATGTCCACTGCCTGCTCCCACTGAGCCTTCTCATGTGTTTTGTGCACATAACTGTCCCCATCCCTGCTTTCCCCAGTGTGATGTGTGGGAAGGAACCTCCTCGGCTGCAGAGTACTCTGTGCTCAAAGCAGCAAGCACCCTCACCTTGAACTTGGGGGTGGCTAATGCATGGAAGAGGGGTGGCGTGGGAAGGGCAGGTACCAACAAGTTAGAACCAACGTGCATGCCTGGGAAGGAGGCGGAAAGTAAATCAGTCCCCGTGTGTGCTGCCTCCTGGCTCCTAATGCTACAATCTGCTTGAGTATTTTCTCTGCCATCTGTCAGCAGCTCTAAAATATGTGGCCTTATTCTGTCCTGTTCCCTGTGTTTACATCTGGTTAGCAAGATTCAGCTGGGGAGGTAAATGTTATGGAAGGCAGCAGGCACGATGGGCCTCACAACAGCACTTCTGCTTAACCTTTGCTACTCACATTTACACTTTCATTTTTATTTTTTTGAGTCAGGATCTCACTCTGTGGCCCTGGCTGGAGTGCAGTGGCATGATCATGGCTCACTGCAGCCTTGATCTCCTAGACTCAGGTGATCCTCCCACCTCAGCCTCCTGAGTAGCTTGGACTACAAGCATGCGCCAACACACCCAGCTCATTTTTTTTTTTGGTAGAGACAAAGTCTCGCTAAGTTGTCCAGGCTGGTCTCAAACTCCTGGGCTCAAGTGATTCTTCCACCTCAGCCTCCCAAAGTGCTGGGATTACAGGCATGAGCCACCGTGTCTGGCCCATATTTTCATTTAAAAAATAAAAAAAAACTGTGTATGTAACACCTCTTGTCCACCCAGAACTTGACACAACAGTATTGCATCTATACCTCACTCAAAGCACACGGGGTGGATTAGGACTTTTTGGTGGCAAGGGATAGAAACAACAACTCACACTTAGCTTAAGAATAAAAGGGAGTTTATTGATTTTTGTGATGAAAAGTCCAGAGGTAGGGATGGTTTCAGGCAGGGCTGTGTTCAGGGCTCACATGGTCTCCACAAGGTGGCCCCCTTGCCTCTGTGGGTTACACTTAGGTTTTCCTTCCACTAGACCCCACCCCACCCCATGAAAAGGGGCCTTTTTCAGTGGTCCCAACAGAAGAACTCGGATCATGTGCCCAGTGCTGACCCAGTCTCTGAGTGTCCAGGAGTTTGGAAGGCTCTGACTGGTGTGGTCTGGCTCACTGGCTCAGCCCTGCAGCCGAGACTGGGTCAGGTCCCGGAGACCCCAGGACTGAGCACGGGAATGTGATGATCTTGCAAGGGGCTCATCAGGGTACTGTTGACCAGCAAGGGTTGACAATGGCTGTCCTCTTGAGACCCAGGGTAGGTGGCCTGCCCTGTGTCACACAGGGGCATGGCCCACATGCTACTGTCCAGCCGGCTGGCTCCACGGACCTCCTCACTCCTGCTGCTCAGAGCAGCGGCCACAGCCCCAGCTGCACATCAGAATCACGACAGGAAACGAGCTTGAAAAATACCCATGCCTGGGCCCCACTCCCAGAACAAAGAAATGAGATGCTTGGGGATGGTACGTGGGCTTTAGTACTTCTCAAAAGCTCCCAGGTGATCGTGCTGTGCCACCAAGTCAAGAACCAGAGGATCAGAGGTCCTCTTCCTCCCCCCCTATGGTACAGCCCTCAGCGTTACAAGTTGGGTTGCCAGAAAATCCAGGTGACTCTTTGGTGATGAGGTGTGTGGGAGGAGGGTCGGGATCAGGAGAGCTGGGGTGTGACCCTGTGCAGAGAGGAGCTGGCCTGGCCTTGTCTGCACGGTGTGAGGGCAGCTGGAAGCAAATCCAGGCTGTCTCGGCGGAAGGAGATTCTGCTTGCAGCTGAGCCCGGCTGGCTCCCCTTTCTCACCTTGAGCGTCCCTAGCTACAGCATGTAAATTAGTTTAGCAGTTGTCCAGCTGGCAGTGCACACTCAGGAGGGTGAGAAACCGAGGCCCCAGACGAGAGGCACTTCCCTTCCGTCGTGTGACAGTGAGGTGGGACAAGCCCTGTGTGCAAACCCAAGTTGCTGCTGGCCTCCAGAGTCCCTTCTCCCTCTCCTAGGACCAGAGGAAGAAGTTAAACGTGTAGCTGCTGAGGGGCATGCTCTTCCCTGTGATAAGACACAGGCAATGGAAAGAAACCGCTGGCCCCATGGCCACATCTGCTGGCCTGAGGTGACCACCCACCTCTTCCTTACGCCCTCCTGCCTCTCCACCTGGTTCTCTAAAGCGGAAAGGGAGCCCACGTTGCTGGCGAGTGCCCTTGGTAGGCTAGGGCCTGTCTCTACAGAGGGGCAGATTGAGGCCACCAGAGGCATCAGAACTCGCCCCAGGTCACAAGGCGGCAAATTCCTAGTGCTGGATCCTCAGCCTTCCCGAAGCCGAGTCCTTGCCTGTCACCCTGCGTGACACCTACAGTTCCTCAATGTACTGCGGATGTCTCATGTCCCCACCCACACCCATTGTTTTACAAATACACTTTGCTTCATTCACTACCCATGATCAGTTTTAGTGTCCCGCCTATCACTGTGACATGACTCAGCACAAGGACCCCGGAGTCACACACGTGCCCCTCAGGGCTTCTGCCCAGCACATCTTGACAGACGACTGCAGCACGTCACTCTGGTTTTCAGCAAGATCCTTTATTTATCTTCTGTTCCCCAACCATGTCACATGAGCACAGGTGGCCATTGTGCTACCTGTGTGGGCTGTTGGCTTTGTAAACGTAGGGCAGTCAGGATGTAGAAATCATGCACCTCAAGTGATTCTGTAACAAGGCAATGAGTACAAAGACTTCAGGTATGTTTCAATTTCTGCCTCTTCCTGCATTCTCATCACTGACATTAAATATCTGTGTAGACATTTTACTCCAACGTAGACATGTTCTCTGTGCACACTTGCTAGTGATTACCTAGCGCATTTTGCATTGTGTTTACTTTGGACAGCTGTACCTCACAGAAGCTGCTGGTTTCCATTCCAATCTAAACACTGAACCTGACCTGTGACCGGCTGTATATTCCAGACCACACCCTGGCCTTATACATCGGACACTGTCCATAATGCATTATTCAAAAAGGCTCTCTTAGTATGACTGGCCAGCAGCATATTCACACATCTGTGCACACAGGCTGTTTCCAGACTGAGGCCTCAAGCTGACCTCCTGGTGCCGTCTCCTCTGGGAAGAGAGCTGCATGTTCTTCACAGGAGGCCAGAAAGCCAGCACAGTGACCATGGGTCCTTCGGGTTTGTAGGTCCTCCCTGTGTCCTCACTGACACCCTGACTCGGCTCACTGTCACTCAGTGCACATCTTTGTGCAGTGACAGAAACTCAGGGCCGACTCTCACTAGCTCTGAGTCTAGTGTTTGAACTTTTACATATAGACAAATAAATGAAAAAAAACATAGGCAGCAGAACTCCAAAGCAAAACAGACACTTTGGCCAGATCTATGATTCCAGGTCCGCCAGAGAAAGGCTTTTTCAGAATGTCACCGGAGGAGTGAGGACTCATCCCGCCAGCGCTCCTGCCAGCCAGCCTACGTGGTCTTAACGTTCACCACCTCGGACTCAAAACCGCTGCACTGGCAATCTTCCAGCCTGGTTTGGCAGTAGGGCTTCTGTAGGCAGTGAGGTAAGTGGATCCCACGTTCTAGGGCTGACCCGGGTGAGCCGCAGTGTGGCTGTCTTTCAGCTCTGTAGGAAAGTGGTGTTTCAAGAACAGCCTCGCCCTACCAGCCGAAGGCTTTTGTCATCAGGGACCTGATGGGTGAGGGTGAGCGATGGTGACAGGTTCCCTGGCCTGGACGCTGTGCACCACCCCATCATGTCTGGCAGCCTCTCCAGCCCTGCCCTGTGGTGGCTGAAGGGTCCCTTGTGTGCCAGCATCAGAGGCCAAGGTCTCCTGCTCTCTGATTTGCAGTTTCCAGTTTAGTTTTGTTTTCTTCTTTCAAGATGACCACAAGAAGTTTTGCATTTTTACATTCAGACAAATAACCATTCAGTTACTCTCTTTCAGAGCACTGAAAAAACAGAGTAGCAACATAACACAGACTTACAAGGGCACCAAGTCTCTGGTCACAGAGTCAAACGAATGCACTATTAGGCCAGAAAGGAATCTCAGAAGCAAATGATGGGGAGGAAAAAAAACCTAAGGAAATACAAGCTGAAAAGTGTCCATTTACAATAACCAAAGGAAAGAGGGACTCAACATGGTACAAAATCCCCAATGAGAGCTCTCTGTGGAGGCAGGTTTCTGAGTGTGGAATCGCAGCATGGCGGGGCTGGACTGTGCTGCAGTCCGCCCAGGCTTGCCTCGGCTTCTCTCGCCGGCTCCAGCAGTCTAAGTTCTCTCATCGTCCTGGAGCAAAGATGAAATCGAGTGCCTGCCGCTCAGCCGCTGCAACGTTCGGATGCCACAGATCCACCATGAAAACCACCCGAGGGCCGTCCTCTGCTGAACCTGGGGGGAGGGAGGGCAACAGGAGGGGCTCAGTCTACCCCGGAACAAGGACCCCGCAAAGCTGGACTACACAGGCACCACTAGGGCATCCTGCCCCTTGACTGGAACCAGAAGTCCTCCTTCTATCACGAATGTAAGCGCAGCTGCATGAGGGTCTGAGCAGATGGACAAGAGCAGACAGGAGCTGGAGGTAGGGATGGCTAGTCAGAGCACAGAGAATTGACAAAGCAGGGACACAACTCTACATGACACTGTCATGGTGGGTAAGGGGCATCAGACATCTGTCAAAACCCACAGGATGTGCAATGCCAAGAATGACCCCTAATGCAAACTCCGGAGCTTAGGTGATAATCACGTGTCAATATCGGCTCATCAGTTGTAACCAAGAGGGGACATTGTGTATAGTGGGGGCGGGTGACATAAGAGGCCTGCTTTCTACTTCTCAATTCTTCTAGAAGCCTATTAATAAAACTACTCTAAAAAATAAAGTACAAAAAAAATCACGTGGGAAAGCGATCACTCACCTTCATGGAACGCGGTGTGCAGGAAAGAGTCATCAAAGAGCAGACAGCGCCCTTCCGCCCAGCACTGAGGCTCTCCCCCCACCACCAGCTCACAGCCATTTGGGGTTTTCAGACCTCGTGGAAAGAAGAGAGAAAGCGTGAAGGCAGGCAGATTTAGGGAAGGCCAGGAGGCAAGGAGTGGTCTGCTTTGGTGGGAGCTTTCAACTTTCAAGGCACCCGACCTTCTGCCTCACGTTCCCAGGGCCCGTGCTATGCTCTGAATGTCTGTGTCCCCACGAAGTTCATGCGTTGAAACCTAGACCCAGGTTGATGTTGTTAGGAGGTGGGCCTTTGGGAGGTGACCAGGGCATAAAGGCCCAGCCCTCACGAATGGGATCAGGGCCCTTAGGAAACAGGCCCAAGGGTGCTCATTCACCTCCTTCAATCAGGAGAGGCACAGTGAGGAGGCACCATTTGTGAACCAGAAGTGGACCCTCGCCACACCCCGAGTCTGTTGGTGCCTTGATCTTGGACTTCCTGCCTCAGTACTGTGAGCAACACGTCTGCTGTTTATCTAAGCCACCACTTAGATCCTCACTGTGCGCTTGGCGAAAGCTCAGTCCTTCATTGGCTTCATCTATTCTAGGTCATGGAGTCCTCTGATTAAAGCCACAGACCAAGGCCTGCATTGCCCTTTTGAGATTCCTGAAGCCCAACTATGGGACCCCTAGAAATCGAGGGAGGCTAGGTTTAGAACCCTGCACTGCCCAGTAACTGTGTTTACTATAGACAGGCCTCTGGGGCTACTTTCTTTGCAAGTAAAAGTGCAAAGGCTCAGAGTGTTTTCCTCTCCCTGTAAGTTCATTTTGAGGCCGGAGGTTTGCATGGTCTTAGTCTAAGTTCTCATTCTCAGGAACTGGAGGATGCCACTAAGGGAAATGCCTGCGCTTCAAGAGGAAACAGGTCGACACCTTTGTAAGGAGCGACAGGCTCGAACTGCGGTAGTGAGGCCCCGGCTGGGTAGTGTCATCCAGGAGGGTGGGCCTCCATGCCCCGTGCCCCGTGCACGGCATGTGTGTACCCCTGTGCCCCACTTGCAATCCAACGGTCTACAGAAACACTTGACCCCCATCACTCCTCAGTGTTCTGTACACAGAGGTGCCACTGCCGCCGTCTAATGACTGAAGAAGGGGTCAGAGTAACCTGATAGCTCTCAGAAGAATGACCCAGGGGCAGTGGAGCCCTGGAAGAGGGTTGGGGACAGTGGTGGTCTCGTCTGTGTTCAGTGACTCACTGTGACAATGACCCTGGGCTAGCTGGCATTTCCCCTCTGATTTAATATCCTTTATGACAAAAACGAAGCAGCTTTCTCTCCAGCAGTCAGAGTATTTTAATGCACTCTTTCACCCAGAAATAATGCCTCCAGGAAGCACGGACAGAGTCATAATTCAAATGAAGAGGGCACATGGAGGAGAAGGAAGGACAGTGGACCTGGGGATAGACACTGGCTCTGACCCTTATGTACTGTGTGACTCTGGGCAAGTCACTCAGCCTCTCTGAGCCATCCCCTCCTCATCTGTAAAGAGGGGTCATTTACATGAACCTTCCAGGGCTGCTATGCAACCTTTGTCCTTGTTACCAAGAACTGAAGACTCACTGTGTCTTCCTCCTCAGGTTTGTGGTAAATAAACACTTTACAGACATCGTGTCACCCACTTTCCAGACAGAGCGACTGAGAAGTTACGTGCTCTGGTGAAAAGTTACTCGCTAAGCTGAGGCTGTCTGGCTCTAAAAAGCAGGCTCTCGTAAAACTGGACGCTGTGATACAAATGCTGGTTATTACGGTATTAGCAATGGTATTAGAGTGACTGCTGCCTGTCTTGGAGTTAATAAGCTTCAACTCTCAGTAGTACATTTCATCAGATCAGCTGAGACTGTCCAGCCCGACTGGAACCCAGACTTCCCGCTATGGCCAACAACAGCTTGAGAGTTGGGTTGTGAGGCCAGCCCAGGTGGAGGGCGCCCTAGGCCATGTCTGCCTTTGGTGTGCGCCCTTGCTAGCTGGTTCTGGTGGAGAAGGTCTTTAGGAATAGGGAATTCTCCGCAGGGACAGCCATCCCAAGGGTTTCACAAAGCGGCTCCCCTTTCTCTGGGTCACTAAATGACTCACTGCCACACGCCATGGTGCAATTGAAAAGCGACCTTGACTGCCAGCTTGACACCCTGCTGCTTCCTGTCCTCTGCTGCTCACTTCATCCGCTCCAGGCTTCCAGTGGTCCCCCATTCCTGCCTGTTGCCCACTAACCAGCTTAGCTGGCAGAAATGATCAATACTTCCCAAACGGAGCACTCAAGTAGCTCTTGGGGAAAGAGTCAGGCCCCGCTCCTGGCCTTGGACAGTCCCACAAGGGCCAGCCTCCTCTATGGCTCAGGGCTGGCAGCTCTGTCCCCATCAACCCCCAGAGGAAGGAGGATGGAGAAAGAGCCCTGTCTACCAGCGGCCTCCATGCCAGGTAGCTGGTGCCCAGCACACAGAGTGGGCAAGGTGAACACGATGATCCACTGACACCACCCAGCTGGGCCCCTGGAAATCTGATGACACATGCACAGAAGAACAAGAGTTCAGCTGTGCTTATGTAGCCAGAATTGGCTGGACACACTCCTGCATTTTCATGTGATGTTTGCTGGGAGTTTGCAACAGTGCAGCTGAAACATCCCAGCCCCATACAAGACGCTGCCTGATGGGTGGGCCCGGAGCTGTCCCGCCATCCCGGGTCCCAGGTAATGCCACCTCCAAAGGCAGCTCACGGCAGGGCTCAACAAATGTGTTCCAAACAGATGGGTTGTGCAAACAAGGAGAGTGGCTGGAGCGTCAGTGGTCCACAGGGCCAACTGCCTTAGTCCCAGCTCAGACAGAAGGCAGACAAAGAGGACACCGGGCGGCTTCTCAGGACACAGTTCCAAAACTGTAGGCACCTCCACCTTCAGCCAGGTAGGCGGCAGAGGCGTGGCTACTGGGACCTACTAGGCTTATCCTGCTTCTGACCCCATTTTCTAGACGCCCTCTCTGTCAACATACAAGGTCATGTGACTCCAACACTTTGTTTCCTTCCTGGGTGGCTATTAATGTGGGCATGGCAGTGTAAAGAGGGAAATGCTGAGGAAACCCAGCCAGGGAGCTCGCCTGAGCTGTGGAGAACAACCACACTGCAGTGGGATGTCATCCAAGAAGGTTTCCTGCCATCCACGGGAACACGGAGGGTCCACTTTTTCTGTCAAGTACCTGGTAAGGCTGAAAAAAGAATGACAGGCCACAGCAAGGGCCCATGTGGGCGTGATCCGCTCACCCACACGCATGGGGTATGGTGCTGATGCACGCGACAGACACAGCCCACAGGAGGCAGACCCCACACCTTTCCTGTCACCAGCCCTTCCTACTCAACACACCTGCTCTGGGCTCTACACATCAGTCCTCAAATGCCCTTCCCCATGTGTCATTCTGAAGCTTTAAAAACAATGAGGAAGGGAAAACTTTCAAAAGAAAAGCAGCCTTCCCCTTTGCCACGGCCTCCATGCCCACTGGTGTCCGCTCCCACCGACCTGTCCAACCTCAGCCCACACCACTGGTCTCCCCCAACTCCCAGGGGAAGACTGCTCTCCTGTGCTCCACCGTGGCAGTGCAAGTCAATCCTCCAGGGTCAGACCCATTGTCCCAGAGCACCCTGTCTGCAGCCCTTGTGGCTTCTGGTCTCCGAGTGTGCTTGGGGCCCTGCACGGCGGCCTCACTGATCATGGCCATCAGGTGGACTCTCTCTCACCACTGAGAGGAATTCTCGGCCCGGCCTGCCATGCACCTGACACTTAAGACTTCTGTTCCTCCAAACAGCCCTAGAGGCAGGTGTCATTACCTCTGCTTTAGAGAGGAAAAAATGGAGGCTCAAAGAGTTGTGAGGCCCGCCCAAGGTCACCCAGTAAATGGGGTGAAGCCAGGACCCGAGTCCAGGCTGTTTGCTTCCAAAGCCTGTTCATTTTCCAGTTACCTGAGGAATGAGACCATGTTTTATGGATTTTGTTCACATAGTCCAACATAGCATTTGATCATAGTAGCTACCAGTTGCCATTTACCAAATGCCACACATGCCAGGCACTGTGCCAAGTGGCCATGTAAGATGCGACTTATTGAATCCTCTCAACACTCTGTGAAGGAAATACTATCTCCCCATTTTACAGATGAAGAACTGAGGCATGGAGAGACCCAGTTACTTGTCCAAATTCTTACAGCTGACTACCAATTTAGGCTACCTCTCCCAGAGCCTCTACCCTGTCCGGCCTCTAGTCTTGAAACACCAACCATGTCAGTTGCTCTGATCTAGTTATCTCTTCTCCTTTCAAGCAGTGAAGTCCTCTGTTCAAACCACTTCTTACTCAGAATCCCCACCCAGGAGAAGCAGAGCTGCTGCTGTGGGTGAAGCAGGGAGGCAGGCCTGGCGCCTCCAGCTCGGCCCTAAGAGCCGGCCCTGACAATGCAAGCCTGCTCCAGCCTATACACCAAACCCCTCTTTCTGCCCCCCCTTGTTCCTTTTTGAAGCTGCTGCCGCTGAGGCTACCTCAGCACACTCTAGCCCGGGATGCTCACCGGGGATGCCACCAGCCCTCACGAGGATCGAGGCATTCTGGGAACTAGTGCCTCTGTTGCCACGTTGTTTCTAAGCCTCCCTTTATAGAGTACTCCCTCTGTATCAGGCTCTGCAATGCATGTTATCTGACTGGATCCTCAAAATAACTCGGAGGGATGATCTTTTTACCTCCGCCTCCCAGATAAGGAAACTGAGGTCAGACAGGCGAAGTAACTTGCCCAAAGTAACACAGCTCAGGGTGGGGACAGGGTGCACACAAAGGCAGTCTAACTCTGGACGCTGTTTGCAAAACCCTGCCATACACAGTACACATCCTACCAATTTCCTTAGAATCTGAATAAAATACATGTAATATCAAGGATGGCTTCACCCTTGCTGATTCCAAAGACACAACGTATCTTTCACAACCTCCTGAGAGTCACTGTGAACCTCAGGAATTACTGTAACAGCCTTTGGCTTCCAGCTGTGCTGGTCAGTATATGTGGCTACTGAAATTTGAATTAAACGAAGCCAAGCGTGGTGGCTCACACCTATAATCCCAGCACTTTGGGAGGCCGAGGTAAAAGGGTTGCCTGAACCCACGGGTTCGAGACCAGCCTAGGCAACTTGGCAAGACCTCATCGCTACAACAAATCAAACATTAGCCAGGCATGGTGGCAAGTGCCTGTAGTTCTGGCTACTTGGAAGGCTGAAGCAGAAGGACTGCCGGAGCCTAGCCGGTCGAGGTTGCAGTGGCTGTGAGCGTGCCACTGCACTCCAGCCTGGGCAACAGAGAGAGACTGCAACTCAAAAATAATAACAATAATTAAATGAATGAAAAACTTAGTTCCTCAGTTGCCAGAGCCACATTTTAAGCACTCGATACTTGCCTGTGGCTAGCAGCCACCATTTTGGATCATGAACATTCCTGAACAATCTTTCCATCACGACAGAGGGTTGTTCTGGACAGAACGTCTGTCAGAAATTAGGTTTCTTTCTGGCTCAGCCTGTGCTGTTACTGACAGCTCACAGGGGGCTCATCAACTCTTCAGAAAAGGCGGGGAGGAGCGTGGGACCCACCTCAGGCTAGGTGAGCTCTTGCAACGTCCCATTCCCACAAGGCAGAGGGACCGCACTGGCACACACGCATGCTGGGAGACCCATGCCTGCAACCTACCTAGGTGGCAGCGGATGCGGATGTTGGTGGGCCCATAGTGCTCCGTGATCATGGTCCCGGGGCTCAGCACAGAGATGCACGCGTTCCCAAAAACATTGTTCCCAATACAGGTCCGAAGGCTTCCAAGCAAGCGGTACGTCCGTGGGCACTTCCTGCAGTTCCTGGGAACACAAACCCCCTGATTGACCAAGTAAAAGGTGAACCATTCCCCGCTGGGCGTGCTGTTCATTTTCCATCCTTGTGGGAGGCTGCAGTTCGAGAAAGCTTTGTAGAGGGCCTCAAACTCGCACAGAACAGTCTGGAAGTTGCGCTCCAGCAGTTCTACATCATGTTTCTGCGCGTCCCGGGAGAAGTAGGGCGTGGTGGGGAGGTCGGGCAGGAAGAAGACCTCGGGCTTCTGGATGGAGGGCCGGCTGTTGAGGTAGCGGCCCTGCTCGCGGATGCCCTTGTGGATGCGGCCCATGCCCGACCAGGAGTACCGCTTGGCGTACTCCTGCAGGTTGTGGTAGAGCTTCTGGTTGAGGCCCTCGTTGTGGGCGCAGCGCACGCACTCGGGGGACTGGCAGTACACGAAGCCGTTCTGCAGCCCGGCGGCATCAGAGGCCTGCATGAGAGAGTTGACCGAGACGTAGGGCCGTGGCTGCTCCCGGCCCACATGATAACAGTACCACACAAACAGGACCAGCAAGCAGGCCACGGTGACCACGGCCATGGTGTCGCAGTCCCGCACCGACTGGATGCCGGTGGCGATGCAGTCCCTCAGGCCATCCAGCGACCAGCTCCAGGCCACGAGCCACTCAAGCGACATTTTGGGGGAGGCGGTACTGGGGCGTGAAGCAAGGTCAGTCAGTCCGCGGGAATCCCAAGGGCACCCACACCATGCAGGCTAGCGCACAGGGTACGGGGCAGCTGGGGCAGGGGGAGGCATGGCTGCTGCCGATCCTCAGGTCCCACCGGGGGGGCATAGATGAGCCACCAGGCCGGCAGTGCCCACCACTCACTCCTGGCAAGTCATCGCAGTGGGGTAGAAGGAGCTGGTTTTTGCCACATTAGCAAACAACGCTGGCTACTATGAAAGGTTTTTAAGGAAGTCCAAACCTAGGATGAAAAAAAGGTATACATTTTACACTTGGAAAAGTCCTTGACTGATCATTCTGCAAGGTCCTTATTGGGAGAGGACATACTTTGCAATCTTGGGCATTCTCTCCCCATTCCGCCACGATCCCCATTTCCCAAAATGCCAGTGGTGTTTAATTTGCAACAGGTACTGTCTGATAATTACAGCAGTCCCATCTACTTTGTGCCATCCACAAGACATGCTATTATCCCCATTATACAGATGAAGAAACTGAGGCTCAAAGAAGTCCTGTAACTTACCAGCATCACACAAGCCAGCACAGGGACACAAACCTCATCTGACATCAAAGCCAATGTCTATCCATTTTGCTGTACTATTTCATAGTCAGTTTTTTTTTCTCATTGTAACCCACAGTATTTAATGTTTATATTCCTTTAATCTCTGCACTTTTATTAAACAGAAATATGGATTCAAAAGCAGCTTATAGATGGCAAAGGGATTTAAAACTGCATGTCCTCCATTTTCCTTTCTCTTTCCAGCATTCCATCATTCTTACGCCATCTTTTTTGCCCTCTGACAGGAACTGGGCTAATACCAAGCTGGAAAGGAAGTGGGTATGCTGGGGCCACATCTGTGGCAGACACACAGCAATTTCTGTCTGTCCACCTGAAGACTACCTATTGGCCTGACCCAGGGATTTGTGAAAGTGAATGATGGGGTAGAATAGAAATAAAAGTGCTTCCAGGCCTTTGACTCAGTTTTCCACAACCGACAGCATCTCTAAAACAGCCAGAAGTGCTTGGCCCTTATCTAACCTAGAGGTGTGCCCAGAGCCCACTGTCATGCTAAGTCTGTAAAACTCCAGTAGTGTTTCCCAGAGTTCTCGGACGCCCTTTGTGCATCTGCTGCTTTTCATCTGCTGAGAGCAGCCAGGTCTCTGCCCTATGAGCCTAATACATTGCCTCAACTCAATGCACAATTCAGAACACTCATGTCATCCTCTCCCCTCTCTCTCAGGAATATGGGAAGGCAACCAAAAATATGGGAACACTGTATCTTCCTTTTCCCCCAGGGACTAAATTTGGCCGAACATTCTTGCAGTGCAGCAGAGAGGTTAACAGTCCAAGCTGGAGATGGGCCAGAGCCAGTATTAATCCCAACTCTGAACAGGTCATTTCCCTAGTCTCAGTTTCCTCATCCATTAAATGGGATTAATGTCCATCTCCAAGGACGAAGATGAATGATGGGTGTAAAGCACTTGTGTTTATTCCATGGTGAGCACTCGATATATGCAGGTAATTGCCGGGATGATTAGCAAGCAGACCAAAGGTGGGGCATGGTAGCTCAAGACGCAGAATTCCAACAGCTAAACATAAACCCTGGACATTCCTGTGGCCTTATATTTTGAGTGATTTTTTTTGTCCCAGACTTGCTAAGCTAAAAATGAATGGAAAACCTTAGGTGCTCATTAACTGCCTACTTGCTTCTTCCCAGTTGCAGCTGAATAAAGAATCACTTGACTATAATGTTTAGTAAGTCAGAAACACACATGCTGAATATTCATGATAATTTTTTATGTTTCTAGGAAAAATACAAGAGTGGGGAGGTTAGAAGCGAGATTTTATTTTCCTTGCGCATTCTCAATTTCTTCTCAGATTCAGGAGAACAGAGAAAGGCTGTGACACGCTGGGTGTTAAGAAACCCCTCCAGTCCCCTGTTTCTCTCCTAGTGATGCCATAAACTGGCAGCTGTTTCCTCTTTAGGAAGAAGGAAGAAAATCTGGATAAAAGGTGTTTTGTTTGCAAGCCATCTCCCAAACAGAACCCCAGAATTTCTAAAATTCAGTGTGAAACTATCATGTGTGGGATAACAAGCAGTTTTACTCAAAGGATTTCCCCCACCACTGAGCTAAACCCCTAACTGGAACTTTTAAACTCAGTCTCCCAGGAGGAAAGGTTTTTCTTAAATGTTCTAAGAGTGACATGGTAAAAATTTAACAAGCACCTATTAAGTGTTAGTTCTCATCAGCCATCCTCCTCACTGAAGTTTAAGTCAATCAAAATGCAGACAGAGAAAACAGGGCAGACTACGAGGACACCTCTTCCCCGGACACCCAGCTTACCCCCTCCTCTGGGAAGCTTCATTCTCTGCAGTGCCAGCTGGGAGCCCTCCCTAAGGCTGAGATGGAAACAAAAACAGTGAAAGATCCTGGTACCGTGAACCCCAGCTTCGGACCCTCCCCATGAAATCACAAACAGCACTGAGAACTAAAGGCAGAACTTTTCCTACCTGTCAGTCAGATTTAGTCAAATTATGCTGGTAGGTCCCTGTGCCCAGAGGTAGATGTACAAGCTCATAGCTAAACTGTGACAACAAAAGAAACCCGTACATTGGAAGGGTGATTGGCAGTTTCCTAAGCACTGCTTCAAACGTTTGACCCTCAAAGTCACCCGGCGACAGTGCCCTGTCTCCAGTGGAGAGGGGATGGATGGCCCCCACCACAGCTCCTTGTTCAGTGACCACAGTAACTTCTAGCTTCCTTCACACATCTGTTCCTTTCCATTCATCTGTGTTATTTCTGTCCTCATCGGGGCCGGGGACATCTCATTGCAGCCCTGCTCTTTAATAATATGCGATCCCAGATCTTAAAGATCAGTTGGCTCAGGGGAGTAGGGTTCAAATTCACGACCAGCTGTCAAGTAAGTCTAATCAAATGTAACTCCTGACACAGTGAATGCCTGGGAGACAGTCTCAGGCCTGACCCCATTTATCCAGTTCAGATGACTAGCCCCAGAGGCTGCCCAGTGGTTCCTCCTCCCTGGTCACTCTCAGGATTAGGCCAGGTCACCCTGGAAGCCCCCCAAGGAACAGGACAGCACTGGGCAAGGTGTTAGATGCATGTCACCCTCTCCACTCAGAAGCCAGAGAGCTGCCCTGGGGCCAGCCATTCTCCATAGGACCGGGACGTGGGGGGCTTCCCTCCTCACTCACTTGGCCAGCCTTTCAGCACCCACCTGCCCGGGAGAATGGGAAAGAGGGGAGGGCAGGAGATGGGTTAACACAGATGGTGACCACCAGGAGGTCAGGGAAGGAGGGGGATGGGACGATGGAGCGGTAAGTGTTGCCAGGAAAAGTGGACAATCAGCTAAAGATGAGGGAAGGAGGTTTATGGCGCCTGAGACCTCATGGGACAGAAGAGGAGGGTCACCACGGGAAATGTGGAAGTGGGTGATGCTGAGGGCTGGT
>NW_007251045.1:644696-650347 GCF_000164805.1 Carlito syrichta
GGCCCTCCCTCCCTTTGTCTCTCCGGCCCTCCCAGGCGCTCGCTTCCGCGCTTCCTCCTCCCCATCCTCTTCCACTTCCCCCTGCACTTCCTCGAGACCTGACGCCTTCCTTCCTGTCTTGATGGCCTCAACGTACACTTCTGAGGCCCTCAGCCACTTGGAATGAAACCGCACAGGGAGCGGGATCCTTAGGACAGTGATCGAGGACCTCTGTGTCCGGCCCTGTGCGCTGCCACGGCCCCTGCCTTCAGGGGCTGCCGCCCAATCAGGAGTAGACAAGTGATGCCCAAGTCGCCGCAGGTCCCAGGCAGAGGGGTAGGAGGGAAGGTGCGGGCAGCAGGGGTGTGTAAGAGGGGCCTCATGGGGCGGGGATGGAGGCCCTCAGAGGAAGCCGCGACGTTTGAGCTCTGGCTTGGGGAGACAAATAGTTCCAGCGGCTGTAGGACGTGTTCCTGGGCCACGGAAACCATGCACGGGTGTGTTCTGGTAGCAGGGAGTGGGAGGGCCTGCCCACAATCCATCTGTCCCTGTCCCAGACCCACCTCTGCTGTGTCCCAGAATCCACCTCATCCCTGTCCCTGAATTCATCAGGTCCCTGATCTAAGAACCTGTGATGGCCTAGAACTCACATCACCCTAAGGATCCATCTTCTCACTGTCCCAGAACCCACCTCCTTCTTGGCTTAGAACCCACTTCTTCCCTGTTCCAGAACCCACCTCTGCCATGACCCAGAATCTACCTCTTCCTTGTCCCAGAACCCACCTCCTTCCTGGCCCAGAATCCACCTCTGCCATGTCCCAGAACCCATTTCCTTCCTGTCCCAGAACCCACCTTGGTCATGTCGCAGAATTCATTTCCTCTCTATTCCAGAATTCGCCTCTGCCATGTCCCAGAACCTGCCTCCTCCCTGGCCCAGAACCCATCTTTGCCATGTCCCAGAATCCACTTCTTCCTTGCCCCAGAACTCACCTCCTTTCTGGCCCAGAATCCACTTCCTCCCTGTCCAAGAACCTTCCTCCACCACCTCTGTCACGTCCCAGAATCTACCTCCTGCCTGGCTCAGAGCCCACCTCTGCCATATCCCAGAACCCACTTCTGTCATGTCACAGAATTCATTTAGAACCCACCTCTGTTATGTCCCCAAATCCACCTCATCCCTGACCCAGAACTCACTTCTGCCATGTCCCAGAATCCACTTCTGCCGTGTCTTAGACTCCACCTTGTCTCTGTCATTTCTTCCCTTTTCTTAACTCTAAAAGAGGAACAACATTTTTTTCTTTTATTCAACTAAAATAAGTCAAAACGCATACATTGGGAAACTATAAAATGCACACAGATCTGCTCACAGAGTGGGTAATCAGTTCATTCACCAGATTTAGAAACATTTAACAGGATGCCTTTCTTCACTGTCAGCCTGAGAGTGGTTGAGCCTGGGTGGGTAGAGAAGGTGGGGGTGGGAACATTTGACCCATCTCACATTCAGAAAGTTGCTCAAATTTAGACTTATCCAAAGGCACTTATCCATCCAGTCATAGCATCACCCTGACAGAATTAGGGGAGGGGTCTATTTTTTTGGCATAGTTGGAAATGTATGTTATATTCCTGGACCACTCTATCTGGAATACATTACAAATTAATATTGTCTATTAATAATGTAATTATCTTTGACCAGTACAATTATGTAATATCTGTAGACCACTGCTCTGTATTTGCTATGAGTATTTATTTGTTCAGTGACCATTACTAGGCGCACAGTTTTGCTAACCCTGCTTGCCATGTCTTCATCATTTTAATCAACTGCAGTCTCAATAAATGGAAATGACCTGGGCCTCAGTCAACCCTTGGGAGACCCAAGTAGGTGGGTTCTGCCGGGAAAGGGTATCCAGGCCTTGCAGATGGGACTTTCGGGTGAGAGCTCCAGACATTGTCACTGTGCTAATGGAGAGGCCGATAGGGGGACCAAGTGCTTCTAAATTGCCTGCCGCCAGCTTGGCTGCCACCCGCATTTTCCTGTTGCACTATCTTCTTTAGGGCAGTCATTCCCACTCAGAGACTGCACAACCTATTATTACACCATCTCATGCGCTCACAGGGTCCACCCAGCTCCCTCCTCTTACAGATGAAGCCACTTGGGGCCCAGAGAGAAAACTGCCTTGCTCAATCAAGGTCGCAGCAAGTCAGTAGAGGATGTGCTTGACTGATGCTTAAAGAAACTGGTATGGGCCGGGTGTGGTGGCTCATGTCTGCAACTCTAGCATTTAGGAAGACTGAGGTGGGAGGACTGCTTGAGCCCAAGGGTTCAAGACCCGCCTGGGCAACATAGTGAAACCTCATCGATACAAAAAAAAAAGTTAGCCAGGTATGGTGGTGCATACCTTTAGTCCCACCTGTAGTCCCAGGATGCTGATCATGACACTGCACTCCAGCCTGGGAGACAGAGTGAGACCTTGACTTATCCAAAGGCACTTATCCATCCAGTCAAAGAAAAAAGAAACTGATATGGTATGGGCGTGGTGGCTGATGCCCGTAACGCCAGCACTTTGGGAAGACAAGGTGGGCAAATTGCTCAAGCCTAGGAGTTCTAGACCAACCTGGACAGCATAGTGAGATCTTGTCTCTACAAAAAAATAAAAAAGTTAGCCAGGTGGCATGCGCCTGTAGTCCCAGCTACTTGGGAGGCTGACGGGAAGGATCACCTGAGCCCAGGAGGTCAAGGCTGGGATGAGCCATGATCATGCCAACTTGGGCAAGAGAGTGAGACCCCAACTCAAAACACACACACACACACACACACACACACACACAAAACACACACACACACACACACACACACACACACGAAACTGGTATGGTCACTTTGGAGAGCAACTTGGTAGCATTTGTTAAAACAACAAATGTGCATACACTAAGAACCAACAATTTCACTACTCTCTAGTGAAAGATAGGGTAGTTATGGGAATAGTTGCATTTTTGTATTATATAATACTGTGCAGCCTCTTAAGGAGGGAGCTGGATGTAGATGTGATGTGGCAACCTGGGTAAAGCTCCTAGACAAAGGACAGAGAAGAAAAGGCAGAACTGTGCTTGTGATGTGATTTCATCTACATACACATACACAGTTACATCAAGGCAGGGCAGAAAAGCACTAGAAGAATATTCTGATATTTCAGCTATTTAAAACTTAAAATATTGCATATTTGTAAATGCAAGAATATTTCTCAGAGGGAGTGCTCCAAATTCATAAGTATTGTAACTTCAGGGGAGGCCAAGAAGAAATGAGCAGTGGGAACGATAGCCAAGGAGAATGCTAGCATTTTGGGTAATGTTTTGTTTTAGTTTAATATTTTCAATAGCATGTATTTATTTATTTATTTTTGGAGTTGGAGTCTCACTCTATCGCCTAGGTTGGGTTGCAGTGACATGATCACAGCAACCGCAACCTCAACCTGCTGGGCTCAGGTGATCCTTTCTCCTCAACCTTCCAAGTAGCTGGAACCACAGGCACACGCCACCATGCCTAGCTAATTTTTTTATTTACTGTAGAAATAAGGTCTTGCCATGTTGGCCAGGTTGGTCTCAAACTCCTGAGCTCAGGCAATCCTCTTGCCCTGGCCTCCCAAAGTACTAGAATTATAGGTGTGAGCCACCATGCCCAGCCTTTCAATGCTCTTGGAAACATATTCAACAAAGACAAATAAGTTACCAATAAGTACCCCTCTCCTTCAATTGTTTGATTTTCTTTTCTTAAGATAACCATTATAACAAATTTCTTATGCATTTTTTCAGTAATATGCTAGGCATTTACAATATGCAGAAGTAGTTTAAATAAAAGAAGTATTCATATTTTATTTGTGACATTAAAATGGATTTTTAAAATGAAGTAAAAATTTTAATTACATTAAAATTATCTTTCAAGAATGAAGAATTGTTCAACACCAGAAAATCTTTTAATAGAATTCATTCCATTAACAAATTAAAGGAAAAGAACAACACCATCATCTCAATAGATGTAGAAAAAACATTTGACAGACGTCAGACATCCATTCATGATGAAAACTCCTAGCAACTAGGAATATAAGAAAACTCCAAAAAATGTGATAAAAGTTATCTGTCAAAGCCTACGACACTACAGATTAATATCCCACATGAGCATAGACACACGAATCCTTAACGAAAATTTAGCAAATTAAGTCCAGCAACATTAGAAAAGATAACGCAGTTGTAAAATGAAGAGTTTGGCTTGTCTTTCTCTCCAATTCCTGGGAGGTAACCTCTAAGCCCTTGGAATTTCCTGAGTATTAAGAATGGGTTTGTTATTTGTGGTGAACTCCTCAGACTCTACTTGACAGTTTATGCTAATGAGAAGACTCAGGATGGGCTTGTCCACACCAGAAAAACCAAATATGATTAGTGTGTTGGGACTTTGAGCTGATAGATATCAGCTTGAGATATCACCTGCGTTAGCTTGGCACGCTGGCTCATGCCTGTAATCCTAGCACTTTGGGAGGCTGAGAAGGGAGAATTGCTTGAGGCCATGATTTTTAATATATCCAGGGAAGGGAGGGGGCTGGAGATTGAGTTCAATTACATGGACACGGATTAAATCAATCATACCTACATAGTGAAGCCTCAATAAAAACTCCGGACACTGAGGCTCAGGTGAGATTTTTCTGGCTGGCAATACACTCTGATTATTATCACACTTTGATGCCCAGAGAGTAATGTGTCCCTGAGAACAAAGGAAACTTCATGTTTAGAACTTTCTCAGACATTGTTCTGTGTATCTTTTCTTTTGGCTAGTTCTAATTTGTATTCTTTGCTATAATCAAACTGTCATTTTAAGTATAATGCTTTCCTGAGTTCTGCGAGTCATTTCAGTGAAGTTTTAGCTCTGAAGAAGTCTTTTGGGACCCCACCCCAGCTTTGTATCCAGCTAATATAAAATGAGGATGGCCCGGGGCACCCCTAAATTTGCAGCTGGTATCTGAAGTAAGGGCAATGTTGTGAGGTACTATGCCCTCAGATTTTGGAGTTTGGCACTCATTACAACATCATATGGCTAAGTGGAGCTCATCCCAAGCAAGACTGGCTCAACATTTGAAAATTAATTATTATAGCTTGCCTTATTGGCAGATTTTTAAAAAGACCCTATGAACTTCTTAAATATACAAAAAAAGAACTTGACAAAATTCAACACCCACTCATGATTAAAAACGCTCAGAAAACTAGAAAAGGAAGGGAACCATGTCAGCCTGATAAAGGAAATTATGAGAGAAATGATGAGTGTTTCTGAAGATGTAGTAGAAATATTGTTTTGAGAAACTTGTGTTTCACTTTGTGTGTGTTTGTATGTGTGTGAGTGTGTGTGTGTCTTGCATGGGGTCTCAGTGTAAAATGCATTTTTGATAGAGGGTGGCAGTCAGGTAAGTTTGAAAGCCTTTAGCATAGAGAAGTTTTCAGAGTGGTATATGAACACAAGACTGTTCATTGCAACATTTTGTGAGAAATCTGAGACAGCAAGCATTCATCAAGAGGAAAATGTGCACATACATTTACAGAAAGGAATATATGACACAGTAGTTAAAGTGTGTGAACCAAGCCGGGCTTGGTGGCTCAGCCTGTAATCCCGCGCCTTTGGGAGGCTGAGGTGA
>NW_007251045.1:650629-681274 GCF_000164805.1 Carlito syrichta
CCAACTCAAAAAAAAAAAAAAAAAAGGTGTGTGAGCCAGAGCTAAATGCACCAACATGGGTAAATCTCCAAAATATCATGTTGAGCTGGAAAAGCAAATCACAGATTGGTATGTGTAACAATATGCATCCTCTTATGGGAAAAATGTATGTACTAATATGGCGACTGACAATTAAGTTTGCGAACTTGCCACCTGTGTACTGACATTGGCAGCACTGTACACATAATTTGGTAAGGTTTCATAACTTTGATATGTCAGGGTCTCACAGCTGTGTTTGTGTTGATGTGTGGCAGTGTCTTGCTGAGTGGCGTTCATTTTTTTGCATGTTTTTGTGTGCTGTCACGAGACTCTCAGAGCTTGAATTAGAGCAATGAACAAACATAATATTTCTGGTTAAGCTTAACATGAGTGGAAGTGAAATCGGGGACATGTTAGTCCAAGTTTCTGAGGATAATGCCATGAAGAAAACATCGGTGTACAAATGGGTTAAACGTTTTTCTGGGGGGAGAGAAAACGACATTGATGAAGAGAGGTCAGGATGGCCAGGAATGAGCCAAGCTGACGAAAACATTGCAAAAGTTCGCCGAGTTGTGTGTCCAAAGTGTCAGCTGACTGTGAGAAGCATAGCCGACCAAATAAACATCGACAGAAAAACAGGAAATCTTAACTGATGATCTTGATGAGAAAAGTGTGCAAAAGAGCTCTTTTATCATGACAACGCACCAGTCCACACAGGACTGACCGTGAGGCAGTCTTTAGCCAGTTAACAAGTAACTGTGTTGGAACCTGATCTGACCCCCAATGACTTTTTTCTTTACCTGAAGATAAAGGAAATATTACAAGAAAGACATTTTGATGACATTCAGGACATCAAGGGTAATACAATGACAGCTCTGATGGTCATTCCAGAAAAAGAGTTCCAAAATTCCTTCAACAGGTGGACTAGGCACTAGTGTCTGTGCATAGCTTTCCTAAGGGATTACTTCGAAGGTGGCTGTAGTGATATTCAGCAATGAGATATGTAGCGCTTTCTCTGGGATGAGTTCGTGAACTTAATTGTTAGGTCTTGTATGTGATTAATACAAATCTTGCATGAGGTTGATCAATATAAATTCAGTGTAGGGCTATTTCTGAGGAGGAAGGGAAGGGGAGAGGGGAATAAGATATGGGAAGGGCACAGAGAGGGGGCTTCAACAATATTTGTAATCCTTTGCTCCTTTAAAAATAACCAAAGCAAACCAGGCTCAGTGGCTCAGCCTGTAATCCCGCGCCTTTGGGAGGTTGAGGTGAGTGGATTGCCTGAGCATGCGGGTTCGAGACCCGCCTGGGCAGCGAGACCTCATCTCTACAATAAATCAAAAAATCAGCCGGGCGTGGTAGCACATGGCTGTAATTCCGGCTACTCAGAAGGCTGAGGCGAAAGGATCGCCGGAGCTCAGCAGGCGAGGCTGCGGTGGCCAGGAACGGCCACTGCACTCCAGTCTGGGCGACCGAGTGAGACTCCAACTCCAAAAAAATAATAATAATAACCAAAGCAATAATAAAGTTCAGTGGTGGGTATATACGTGTTTGTTCTGCTTTTCTCTATGAATGCCGAAAATGTCACATAATTATAAATTATAAAAAGGCAATTTGACTAGGTAAAGTTAACCCTGTTTGTGAAAATTTGGGTTGTAGGCTTTCAGTACAACTTGAGCTATTTGGAGAAGTACAAGAGCAGCTGTTTGGAGTGTGTTTTAACTCTGAGTTTCCTGGTGCCCCACATGTGGGCGACGAGAAAGTGGGTGTGGGGTGACAAGCATGTGCTCAGCTCTCCCAGTTCTCCCTTGGAGCAGCTTGCCTTTCATCAGCTTTATATACCGGCCTTCTGTATCTGGGTGTTAAAAGATCCCAGTGGTATGGGATCCAGCAGGACTGAGTTTCCCAAGACAGAAGTTACAAGACTGGGATGCAGTTACAAGATGCAATGAGCAGACTGGCTAAAGCCAGCCAAGACCACATAAGACCATGATAACTTGAAAGTGACCTCTGCTTGCCCTTTTTGCTCATTATACACTGATTATAATACATTAGCATGCTAAAAGACACTCCCAGCAGTGCCATGACAGTCTATAATTGCCATGGCAACCTGGGAAGTGTTTTTTAAAGGGGAGGAAACTTGAATTCTGGAGGAACTCCCCACCCTTTTCGTGAAAAACCCATGAATAATCCACCCCTTGCTTAGCATATAATCAAGAAATAGCTATAAAAATAAAACCCCAGTGATACATGGCTGTTGTTCTTTCTATGGACCAGCGGGGGCTGCTCTGCCTGCTTTCTGTCCATTCATTAAACTTGTTTTCATTTTCCAACTGAAACCCCAGCGTGGACTGCTCTATCTATTGACTAGCTATCTTTCTGTTTCTTTAATAAATTTACTTTTAGTCTCCTAATTATGGCTTGGGCTTGAATTCTTTGCTGCATGAAGCCAAAGACCCACTTGACCTCTTGGGCTGAGTCCTAGTTCTGGAGTTCGCCTGCATCACTAGGACCAAAACAAGTTTGTAAACCAATGCCCCAGGGCTACCCCAAATCAAAGTTGGGAAGCTTTGTTCTGGGAAATATCAAGATAAACCAGAGTCAGACATTCTAGGGAATTAATGTGCCTGGAATTTATTCTAGGGAATATCCTTCCAAATGGGTTTATTACCTCAGATGACATAATTTGACTGGTTGGCACACACACACATGAGTAATTCTATCTGTGCAGAAAGCAGAGCCTCACACGCAAGGTACAAAATGATGAGTGTGTTCCAAGAACAAATCTAAATCACCTTGAGCTGATCCAATAAAGTGCTGCTAACATCTATTTAGCATTTGAGCAGATGATGAACTTCCTGCTTATGGTGCAAGTACGCAGAGCCAGATGTGAGCCTGCTGCCTGTGAAGCCCTGAGAGAGTGAATTCATTAGACTCTCTTCCCAAAACCATCTCCTGCTTCCGCCACCGCTTTCCACTGGGTCACCACCACTAGTCCCGCCTCTTTACCTCTACCTGGATGGCTCCAGTCATCCCATGTTCTCTGGGAACTTTGGAATAGCTGTGGCTAGGCATGGAAAGTAGGTGTGAGAGCCTATGTGTCTTCCAGATGAGAAAACAGAAGTGAGAAGCATGATCAGGTTCTGGGGTGATCTTTGAGAGAATCAGCCCTCTGTGAACCTGGACTAGAACCGAACACCTAAATGAACTCGATCTTGGTTTGAACATATCCTTCATCTCCCACCTCCTTGAGGCTTTCTTGGTGGTAACAGACCAGCTATAGATTTCCATTTTTCCACCCAGTTGGGAGGATATTAAAGTTATTTAACCATCTGTACACCATGGCACTGACCATCAGAATGATGCTGGCTACAAAAAACAGGCATAGCTTTATTGACACTGACCCACATCAGTCCCAGAACAAGGGATACAGAAATGTAATCTTCGAGAAATTTCAGATGGGCTGCATCTGAGTCCAGGAACACAAATACCTGGAGGCGTTCAGCTAGAAGAGAGACGCTTCCTCCCAGTCCAAAGCCCCCTTTTCTATATTCCCCACAGAGCGAAACTTAACTGTTACGTCTAAACTCCAAGAGGTCAGCTGGGAGAACTATTCATTTGTTCAACATATAATTATTGAGCATACATTATGGTTTTGTTTTGTTTTTTTTTGGTGGGGTGAGTTTAGAGACAAAGTCTCACTCTGTTACCCAGGCTGGGGTGCAGTAGCATGATCACTGCAGCCTTGAATTCCTGGGCTCCAGGGATCCTTTGGCCTCAGCTTCTTGAGTCACAAAGGCTATAGTTATGCACCACCACACCTGGCAAATAAAAATTTTTATGTTGGCCAGGCTGGTCTTGAACTTCTTGGCCTCAAGCAATCCTCCTGCCTCAGCATCCTAGGTAGCTGGAATTACAGGGAAGAGCCACCATGCTCTGCTGAGCACATACTAGTTAAGCCCCTGAACATCTAGCAGAGGTTGAGTACTGGCAGCCTCTGCATTAAATCTAGCACAAAGATATGTTTAGTGTGACCTGCACAGGGTTTTAAAAGATTGCCAACATTTAAGAATTAGGCAACCCCACATAAAAATCTAGATTTTCAGCTTCTCTTGGAAAATGGCAATATCCAGCCACCACAGACCAGATTTCTGCAAAGCAACAAATCAGCTGGTATGTGATCTGCGGTGGTATTCACCTAGTCTCAATTGCTCTTCGGCTTCAGGGATGATTGTCACTTGCCATCATCACAGTCCTTGTGCTGTGTATGAGTGTGTGTATGAATGAGTGTGTGTGAGTATACATGTGTGTGCGTGAGTGTTTATCATAAGGAAATATTTCTTTTCTTTTTTTTTGAGTTGGAGTCTCACTCTTTCGCCCAGACTGGAGTGCAGTGGCCGCTCCCGGCCACCACAGCCTCGACCTGCTGGGCTCCGGCGATCCTTCCACCTCAGCCTTCCAAGTACCTGGAACTACAGGCGCGAGCTACCACGCCCGGCTAATTTTTTTGATTTATTGTAGAGATGCGGTCTCGCCAAGTTGCCCAGGCGGGTCTCGAACTCGCGGGCTCAGGCAATCCATTCACCTCAGCCTCCCAAAGGCGCGGAATTACAGGCTGAGCCACCGAGCCCAGGTGGAAATATTTCTCTGCTTCCACATCTCTGTCAAAAGAGGAAAAACAAAAGCCAGGTCAAGAGGGCTGAATGATTTTTATTAGACTTGGCCCCTTCCCTTGTTTGTGTTACCTGTCATGTTTCAGAGACGCTTGAGTTTGCAGCTCCTGGAAACAGCAGTGCCAAAATATAAAAAGCAAATAAATGAATGTCTGCCTTAGGGAGGGTGCAGGAAGGAGGGTTAAACTTGACAGCTTATGAGAATTCCCCACCTAGGTCCTAGTGGCAAGCAGAGGAAGGGAAGGAAAACACACACACAGGCTTAGAGGGTGAACAGCCTTGGTGTGTACAAAGAATGGCAGGAAGCTGGTGGTGGCTGGGGCAGTTGAGAGGGGCGTGGAGGGAGACGGATACGGAGAGCTGGCTCAGATCTTTGAAGCTATGGTGAGAAGCTTGGATTTTATTCTTTTCTTTTTTTCCTCGTTATTTCCAATAGCTTTAGGGAGTAAAGATAGTTTTTGGTCACAAGGTTGCATTGTATGGTGGCAAAGAAGTCTGGGCTTTAGGTGTTCCCAACACCCCCACCTGTGCACATTGTATCCAATAGGTGATTTCTCATCCCTCTACCCCTTCGCCTCGCCCCATTCTGAGTCTCCAGTGTCCACTATACTATCCTCCATGACTTTGCAGACCCTTAGTTTAGCTTCCACTTATACATGAGAACATGTGGTATTTGGTTTTCTGTTTTTGTGTTATTTCATTTAGGATGATGCTCTCCAATTTCCATCCAAGTTGCTGCAAAGGACGTTACTTCATTCTTGTTGATGGCTGAATAGTATTCCACAGTATATCACATTTTCATTATCCACAGATTGGTTAATGGGTACTTAGGTTGAAGGAGCTTGGAATTTATTCCAAGTGGCATGACATAAGTTCTGCTCAACACTTTTATTTATTTATTTTATTTTATTTTATTTTATTTTATTTTATTGAGTCAGGGTTTCACTCACCCAGGCTGGAGTGTGGTGGCATGATCACAGCTCATGGCAGCCTCGACCTCCTGGCCTCAGGTGATCCTTCCATCTCAGTCTCCTGAGTAGCTGGGACTACAGACACGCACCATCACACACAGCTAAATTTTACATTTTTTTGTAGAGACAGAATCTTGCTATGTTGCCCAGGCTGGTCTTGAGCTGCTGGAAAATCCTCACTTATAGAGGATTGCTGAGAGCAAGCAATCCTCTTGCCTGGACCTCTCAAAGTGCTGGAATTACATCACACCTGGCCTTATTATTGTTATTATTATTATTATTATTATTTAGAGACAGGGCTTCACTCTGCCACCCAGATTAGAGTGTAGTGGCACAATCATAGCTCACTGCAGCCTCGACCTCCAGGGCTCAAGAGAGTCTCCCACTTCAACCTTCCAAAGTGCTGGGATTCTTTGGCATGAGCCACCATGCCCAGATTGCTCAGCACCTTTAAGTGACCTTTAATAAGGCTTGGTTTTTGATAGTCCCTGTAGGGTAGGGTAGCAACAACAGCAGGAAAGAAGACAGGTAGACAAGGTTTGTTTTTACCAAACTGTTAGTATCACTCAGATGCCCTGAAGTGAGGAGATGACATGCTCCCACACTGGATCATTTGAGGAGGGTTTAATGAAGGGTTAGGCAGGTTGAGGGAAACCCCAAGAAGGGTACAGTACCCCAGGATAGTAACAGGGGGAGATGTTATCCCCTTGGGCCTGAATAGACAAGAGAGGGAGTGGTTGCCAGACCCTGGAGAGATAGATATTGTTTAGGGAGGGTTAGATTCTTCTAGTAAGGGACACAGTCTGTGGTGACTCACAAAGAGGGAGCCTGGAGAAATGGCCTCACTCCCACTACTCCCCACACTCTGCCTTACCTTCTTATCTCCTGTTGAGCTCACCATGGTCTATCCCCAGCCAGAAGACAAAGAGGAGAAAACCCATTATGGAATCTACCCAGCCAGCCTCCCAGGGGCAGAGAACAGGGAGGAGGTGGCCAGAGGGTCACAAGAAAGATATCATCCAGGATACAGGACTAGAAAATAGCATCCTATTTGGAGTAGTAAGGGTGTGATGTTCATCAACAATAAATATCCAGTTCCTCCATTTTGGGCAGAATAATCTTCTGGTTTCAGCAAGGAAAACTTTCAGGATTTTTTTTGGGGGAAGAGGGGGTCAGAGTCTCACTCTGTCTCCCAGGCTGGAGTGCAGTGGCATGGATCACAGCTCATCAGAGCCTCGACTTCCTGGGCTCAGGCAGTCCTTCTGTGTCAGCTTCCCAAGTAGCTAGGACTATAGGCACACCACCACCATGCCTGGTTAATTGTTGTTTTGTAGAGATGAGGTCTTGATATATATGATCACTTATAACTGTCAAAGGTAGACTTTTTTCAGGCCTGCCAGAGTCTATCTAGTTGATTTGGTGGTGGAGTTGGAAGGCAGTCGGGTCACAGTATAAACTCAACCTACTGGTTTATACGTGTGACCTGCCTAGAATTGAAAGGCTGAGTACTCAGAGTTCCTCCTAGTCTTCAGCTGGCAAAGTCATCATGATTTCTGTTAGTCAGCCTAGGCTGGTCTCAGACTCCTGGACTCAAGCAATCCTCCTGCCTTGGCCTCCCAAAGTGCTGGGATTACAGGTGTGAGCCACCATGCTCGGCCCAGGATCTGTTTTTGAAGATGCCGACTCAGAAGGGCCAAGATGGAGCAAGAGGCACCTTTGATTGATGGGGTGTCCCTCGAGAGATGTTCCTGATATGCTATTACTGGAATTTGCAACTCCTGTAAAAAGTTGCCTGGGGCATGAGTCACCCAGCTGGTGTCCAAACCACTGCCTCTGCAGCACACCACTAGTCTCCTCCTTTCTGCAGCTGCAATCTGAGAGGCATTTGTTCCCTCCAGGGAGGGGCTCAGGAATCTGGCACCAGCATCCTCCCCTGGCCATCTGCCTTTGCACACTGCAGGTAGTCAGAATTTCCTGGATTCCAGGCAGAAAGAAGCTTCTTTGAAGAGACCAGACAATATAAGTTTCCTCATGTCTGGTCATTTTCCCAGAGGGAACATGGTGAGCATCAGTGGACCACACCTGGAAGTCACCTGAGCAATGTTATAAGCTCAGACACAGTCAACAAATTCAGGGCAGCTCCACCAAGCTAAGTCTTCTTTGCATTTCTCATTACTTAATTGAATTTTCATGCATCTGGGAGTTTGCAGAAGCCTAACTCAGATGCGTTAGGGTTGAGCTCAGTATTGCGTTTTTCTTGTGAGCTTTATTTACTGTCTTTGTCTGTGTTCTTCCTCCCTTATACCTGTCAAAGGTAGTCTTTTACCAGGCCTGCCAGAGATTCTATCTAGTTGATTTGGTGGCAGAGTGGGAAGGTGGTCGGGTCACGATGTGACTGTTATAAACTCAGCCTATTGGTTGGCACATGTGACCTACCTAGAATTGAAAGGCTGTGTACTCAGAGTTCCTCTGAGTCCTCAGCTGGCAAAGTCAGCATGATTTCTGTTAACCTGAGATACACTGTTCAGAAATTTTGTCTTTACAAATTCTCACTTGGTGGGAGAAAACAGGGAGCTTTAGACACAAGTATAAATTTGAATCCTGGTTTTACCCGTCACTGGCTGTGCAGACTTAGACAGAGATTATTTAAGCACTTGGAGCCTCAGTTGTCCATCTGTAACAATAGGCATATTGCAAACCTCATAGTATTGTCACAGCAATTAAATGAGATGATACAGACACATCACTTACACACAGTCTGGCTTAGAGGTGGTCATAAAATTTAGTTTCTTCCTGTGCTCAGCTTTATATCCACCAAAGCACACATGTTTTGACCATTTTTACTCAAGGTCTTGACTTCGGGATCTTGCTAACCACAAGAAGAGTTAACATGACCATGAAGAACGTTATTGTTATTCACAAATTTCACTGCTCCTTGTAGCTTTCTTCATGTGGTCATCATCAAGCCCTCACCAAGCCTTTGGCCAGGTTGCGTCATGCAAAGGATGTGCTATCCGAAGCTCCATGCTGGTTTGTGAAGTCATAGATTTAGAGCCACAAGCCAGAAGTGCAGGGTGTGGGTGGGTGGGGGTCATGGAATATAAAGGTGTGTGAGGGACTTAGAAGATCAAAAGGGGCTGTGAAAAACTGTGGAACTGCTGAGAAACCCAGGGAGTGAGAACTAAGCCTCCCAAATGGAACTGGGCAAGAGTGTGTTGGAGAGATTTGCCAAGCACACAAGAAGCCCTCAATAAATGCTGGCAAATGAATCAATTTGGAGGATTGGGGAAGGACCAGGTGACTGGGCAAACCAGTGGTAGTCTCAGAGGACTTAGAAAGGTTGGGTTCCTGCTCAAATGCCATCAATCCTCTTGTGCTTGAACTGGCTTCTTCATAGTGCTCATCATCGTAGTGCCTATTGTATACTTATTTGTTTCTTGTTTGTCCCATCTTCTAGAATACACACTTAACAAGGGCAGAGACATTGTCTCTTGTTTTCTCCTGTACCTCTAGTTATCATAACAAAACTTGGTGCAAAGTAGAGAATCAGAAGTGAATGAATGACTGAAGACATGAGAGCTATTACAGGGATGGTGGGGATGGGAGGGCCTGGGAGAAAGACTTGCAGTGGTTCTCAAACTTCAGGTGACTCGGACTCACCTGGGGCTGGGTTCAAATGCAGATTCCCTGGCTGCACTCCTGACCTGCTGAATCAGCATCTCCAGGATGGAACACAGAGGTTTGTGTTTGCCAGTTGCTTAGGTAGTTAGGATGTGGATGTTCTGAGGACCACATTGAGAAATACCTGTACTGTAGATATGGATGGATTTCCCCACTGACAGCTCCCTTCGGGACCCTTTTCCCCATTTACTCTGGATCACTTTGCAACTTCCAAGCACTCAATCTAACAGTCCATCACAGCTTTAGATATTGCCTTGGTCAAGCCCACCCAGAATGATTCGATAAAAAGAAAGAGATAACTTTCTCCAAACTGCTCCATTAAAAAAATATGCTCCAGACTGGTTCCAGTGGCTCCTGCTTGTAATTCCAGCACTTTGGGAGGCCAAGGTGGGTGGACTGCTTGACCCCAGCAGTTCAAGACCAGTGGGAAACACAGCAAAACCTCATCTCTACAAACATCTTTTTTTATTTAGCTGGGTGTGGTGGTGAGTGCCTGTAGTCCTAGCTACTCAGGAGACTGAGAAGGATCACCTGAGCCCACGAGGTCAAGACTACTGTAGGTTATGGTCATTGTGGTCATTCCATTACACTCTAACCTCACTCCAGGTGACCTGACTCAAAAAAAAAAAAAAAGATGCTTTGGATTTCCCCAAGCACGCCTTCCTTCCTTCCCAAATATTCTACTTGCTTGCACACTACACAAAAATGTATTTGTTTATTTTTACCTTTAGCCCTTTACAGTTCATTATCTAATATTTTTGAGTCTCATTTCTAATTGATCCTCTGTTTGAATTACTCACTTTAGAGAGTAACCTCCAATGATGGGGATGTTAACTTCTATTTTATTATCTTAGTGCCAGCTTTTCAAGAGGTTGTTCCCTTAAGGCTCTTAACTCCTTGACCAATTACAGCCACAGCTGGGCACTGAGTAGGTGCTTGAAACATGAAAATGACAACAAGTGCAATACTAATAATAACAGCATGCTGGAAATTCAGCCACCAAATCACTCCCTTTCCAAAGACCAATGACTTGTCTATTGTGATGTCACTTTCACCTTTTCTTCCCTACTCTGGCTTTCTTTCCTAACCCGTCAATATTACCTGTCCCTAAGGGAATTCATTCACTTATCCTCAAGAAATACATGTCCCCAGTGTGACTGTCTAGGTGAACACAGAGAGGCAGGACTTTGCAGGGTGAACCACAAAGGGAGCTAACACCTTCACTGTCTCTGACTCACCTGACATTTAAGGCATACGTTGGCAAGATGGTTGGCTCTTGCCCTTTGAATCTGTTGAAATGCTATTTTACTTGTGTGCCTGTCACTACTGATAAAAGCAGCAGTGGAAGAATGAAAGGTAGGATGGCCATTCCTGGCTGGCACCTGTTGCTGCTGCTGTTGGTGGTGGTGATAGTGGTGTGTGTGTGTGTGTGTGTGTATGTGTGTGTGTGTGTGTGTGTGTGTGTGTGTGTGTTGCAGCTAATAGTCTCATCATTCATTAAAATGCTTCTGACAGTTCTTCAATTCTTTCTTCCAGGCCCAAACCAAAAAATCCTCCCATTTTTCCTTTTTCTGTTGCAGATTCCACCATTCTCCCAAAGCCCCTGTTTTGATTCGAAAAGCCCTTTGATATCTTTTACTCCCAAGTGCTTGTTATACCTTGAAGAGTCTACCTCCTTTGTCTCTCTGACAAGCACCTCTCTTTCTCGTTCTCTTTGCTACCAAAGTAATTCCATCTGCGTAATTCCCCAATCTGTATCCCTCCCCCATTCATCCTACATGTCATTAAAGTTTAAGCTTTGTAAATCAACAACTTGGTTTCAATGCCTCCCAATTTACCCACCAGAAAGATACACAAACTCATCAGCCTGCTTGTCAAGACCTTCCACAAGGAAGTTCCAAGCTACCAGACCAAGTTTATCCTCAACGCACTAGCATTTTTACCTGCCTGTAAGTATTTGCTCAGGTTGACTCTTTGCCCAGGAGTATATTTTCAGTCTCTTATGTCTTTTTGTCCTTTAGTATCTTGTGTCTATAAAAATCTTGCTCACTATTTGAGGACTCCCAAAATGCCCTTGAATCAACTCTTTAGTTCAGCAAATCTTTGTTAAGTGTTCTAGGCATGGTGCTAGGTTCTGGGGACTACAGATAGATAAAGCACGGCTCCTGTTCTTGGAGGAGCTCACAGTCTAAGAGGGGAGAGGGGCAGATAATTCAGTAAAGCTAAACATTGTGTCTCAGAACAATTCACTGAAAAGAGGAAGAGAGAAGGATTTTCCCTGGTTCTCTTCTGGCTCTTGACTCTCATTAATCAAAGTTTATCCCATGGGGCATTAAGTCTCCACACTTACATTAGCATTTTTGGGAGGTTGTTGGGAAGGCTAGGTCCCAGGATCTGTCACATGATGCTTCATCCAAGTCTAGACTTGATGAACAGAGCAGTCTCCATAAGTCTGGGGTGGTCGTGAACTTTGGTGCTAAGCTGCCATGGAGATATAATGAAAATTGTGCCTGATCCTAGTTTCACCCCGGGGGAGACAAAAAAGCCAGTGTTGAGGCAGTGGGGGCCTTGGTGTGGTAGTGTGGTCTGGGCTTTCCAAGAGGGGAAGCATCATTTGTGACTGATACAATCCACCCCTTGACCTTCCCAGCTATTCGTATGCCATTCTATGATATCCAGCTTCCATGTTGTGATTTCTGGCCTCAATTTTTGGAAAACAAGGCTACTACATGGAGGATGGGCTTGAGGAGGGTAAGACCAGGAGAAGAGAGATTAGGCAGGAGACTGCTACAATAGTGTTAGTAAGAGGTGATAAGCATCTCAATTGGGACAGTGGTAGTGGAAATGGAAAGAAGCAAAAGAACTTGAGAAACCTTTGGGAGATAAGTGAACAAGCTTGGTGAACAATGGATGTGGACGTTAAGGGAGAAGGAGAAATCCGGGTTAATTTCCAACTTTCCACCTTGGGTAACTGAAAGGAATGATAGTGATTTTAACAATTGACTTGGAGAAGTCAGAAGCTTTCCACTATTTGAATCATGGAAAGCACCAAAAGTTTAAGGTCACAGTTTTCTAATGGCCCAAACAAAATTTTAGCAGCGTGACAAAGGCCAGAATAGGACCTTTGTCAGAATAGCCAACAGATTTTTGGCATAATAGAAAAATAAAAAGATTCTAGTATCTCTATTTTTAAAATCTATTAAAA
Source organism: Carlito syrichta (assembly GCF_000164805.1). Taxonomy (NCBI): domain Eukaryota; kingdom Metazoa; phylum Chordata; class Mammalia; order Primates; family Tarsiidae; genus Carlito; species Carlito syrichta. The sequence continues at coordinate 663,178 of NW_007251045.1, forward strand.
AAATAAGTTAAGTGTCCTCCTTAGGAGTTTTCTTTTTACATTTCATCTTATGGCATGCCAATCTAACAGCTGTTAAAGAAACTATTATCTTTCCTTTTGCATTACTGCCTTACAGAATAGATTTAAAAAATAGATATACCGTATAATCATATGAGCTGAGGAGCGCCTTTTTAGCCCTGAGTGTGGGAGGTAGATTGGCATGCAAGAGGCTTTGGAGTCATTTAGCGAGTGTATTAACAGAGTCAAGTTGCTGCATTGACCTGTCAAGATTTAGAGTCTGAAGAGCACACTGGCTTCTTGGCCATAATAAAACCACGTCTTAAGTCAGGAGCCTGTGGCTCAGCGAATCTGCTTCACCCGAAAGCTCCCTGGAGCTTATTTTTAAAAGGACAAAATCCAGACATGAACTTGGGTTCTAGAACTGGTGTCAAGTCATTCTTATGATTGCTTGTTTTCCTCTGTCCTTTTTGCAAAGTTGGGCAATTGTTTCTCTTTTAAATCGGGTCTTAGAAAATACGTAGCAGGGTAGTTTTGGACATCTTGGCTTGAAATTTCCAGCAGCTCTTTCAGCAAGTGCTTTTTTGTTTCCATGGAAACCAGCAATGTTTTGAAGAGGCGGTGACAGGTTGAACACATGGGAGCAACCATAGGGAGTACATGTCAGTTAAAGTCAGTGGCAAAATTACCACATTCTAGGACTTCCTCTGACATGCCTAACTTGACCTTCTAAAGAAAGAGAAGCAGAATGATTACAGTGAAGTCACCCCCCCAGCCCCAGACATTCTGGGCGTATTCACTGCTCCTGTCTGTATCACCAAGTCATTGTTCCAACTCCTCTTCAGCACTCCAACTTTTAAGCCACCAGCAGGGCAGATGCGGTGACTGACGCCTGCAAGAATTGTGTGATCAAGGTGCTAGAAAGATGGCTCTGGCAAGGGAGGTGACTTTTCCATTGGCTGGCATTTCCTTGCTTGTGGGATTCAGTCCCAGGAGCCCTCGCTTTTCTTGCTAGTAAATTTCAGGTTGGGTTAGTTGCTTTAAGAATTCATGATTTTTACATATTTTACATGTGTGAGGGAGAGAGGGGCATACATTTTTCATGAACCCTAGGGTTTTGCTGAATTTGGGAAGACATTCCTGGTTGATCCATAGGTATGTGGCCCCCCTGCAAAAGTCCGGTTTCTTGTGAGCCAAGGCACGAGACACCAGCAACAGGAGAGCAGTATTGACCTTCCCCTCCAGTTTTCTAATGAGCCAGATATGATACATTTTTAAGGGAAAAAAGAGGAATTCTCAATGAGATTTAGCAAAGCACTTTTTTGCTCTCACAAATGAAAAGGGAGAAAATGTGATATTTGTTTCACTCTTTGGCTGCAGAAGAATCACCCTCATTTGTCTCTTCACAGCCTCTCCTTTTAGAGTTTGCCATAGACGCCATTATCTCCTTGGCCTTTGGCATTTCTATGCACCTGTGTCCCTTGCCCTGAGGGTTTTCCCTGGAGAGCTCTGTCTGTTGGCACAAGTGGTGGGCCAGAAGTTCCAGGGGATTAACACCCCCTGAGAACAGCTTTCATCCAATGACTGATGAGAGCTGGGAGACTAATCTCTCTACTCCCTCACCCTGTGGAGCAGGGAGGCTAAGGTGTGTGTTTTTTTTATTTTATTGTAGAGATGAGGGCTTGCCGAGTTGCCCAGGCGGGTCTTGAACCCGTGGGCTCAGACAATCCACTCACCTCAGCCTTTGGTGACCGGGAAGGAACTGCTGAACGTATGTTTTACTGATCACCTCCTCTTTCTTGCCTCGCTTCCCTACTCCCCTATGGATATTTCCTGGGAGAGCTTTTTATATATTTATTTTTCTTTCCTCTTCCCATCATTTTAAAAAATTGAGAAATCCACATGATATAAAATTAATTGTTTTAAAGTGAACAAGTCAGTGGCATTTAGCACATTTTCACAACGTTGCACAGCTCCATCTCTATCTAATTCCAAAATATTTTCGTCACCTCAAAAGAAAACCCTGTACCCATTAAGTTACTCCCCTTTTTTCATCCTCCCCAGCCCTAGCAACCACAAATCTTCTTCCTGTCTCTATGATTTTTGTATACATGAAATCATACACTATGTGACATTTTATGTCTGTCTTTTTTCACCCAGGGTAATGCTTTCAAGTTTCATCCATGTTGTAGCATGTATCAACGTTTCATTCCTTTTCATGGCTGAATAATATTCCGTTGTACAGATAAACCACAATTTGTTTATTCATTGATAGACATTTGAGTTGTTTTCACCTTTTGGCTAAATAGCACTGCCTTGAACATCCATGCACAATATTTGTCTCAGTACCTGTTTTTTCAATTCATTTAAGTATACACCTAGAAGTGGAATTGCAGCATCATATGGTCATTTAATTAACTTTTTGAAGGCTGCCCAACTGTTTCCACAGTAGCTATACAAGGGTTCCAATTTCTCCATATCTTTGTCAGTTCTTACCATTTTTTTGTTTTTGTTTTCAATATGGCCATCCTAGTGAGTGTGAAGTGGTATCTCGTTGCTTCAGGTTGCATTTACTGCAAACTGGAAGCTCTGTCTAGAGACCTGAATAGGTTCTGATGAAGCAATTCAGTTCAGCACTTTTACTAATTATCTCACGCTTATATTCTCTCTGAATTTCAGAATGACTCTGGGTAGAGGATGCAGCGGTCATTCCTGCCTGCTCAGGGTCTATAGCTCTCTCTTCTGATAGTGACACTTTGATTTTCTTCTCAGGAACCACCCATCCTTCTGTTAGTCCCAACTCCCATTACAACCAGAGCCTCAGTGACTGGCCAGGGGAAGAGACACCAATCCAACTTGGGCCAAAAAGAGCCGACTCCTGAGCTACCATCGTTTACTGAATAGGAAGCTACATATTTGTGGGACTCACTGTTCTGTGTAAGAACGTGCTGCCAAGTAGTTATGAAATAGCAACTGTAAGATGCATCCTAACTTCAGAAAAGTTCATATGTGAAAATAAAGAACGTGTCTTAGATTTCTGGTGGTCAGTTCACCTTCCTTGGAGGAGAGCTCATCTGAAGAGTTGGGGGTGTTCCCTGAGGGAGAGTTCTTTATTTTTTTATTTGTATTTTAACTTTTAAAAAATAAAGACAAGGTCGCTGTGTTGCTTAGGCTGGAGTGCAGTGGCTATTCACAGGCTCAATCATAGCGCACTCCTGGCCTCAAGAGAGCCTCCTGCCTCAACCTCCCAAGCGGGTGGGACTATAGGCTATAGACATGCCCCACTGTGCCCAGTTTTCGGGCTAATCCTCTACACCTTCCTGTCCCTTCTTCAGTGACCCAGAATCATGCACTGGGAAGCTGCTGGCAGAAGCTCTGGATGCTCAGGAAGTAGATCCAGAGTCCCCCCAAGATTTGCTGAAAATGACCTATACTTACCCTCTGCCACATCGACCAGGGTCTTCTGGTTCCTTACATTTGCGGGATTGCATGGGCTCCATTCTGGTGAGGGGGCCAGCACTTAAGTAGATAGTTCCTGTGATGAGTGATTAACTTCACTGGGAGTGACTTCGGTGTTTAGGGCCCTGGGATGGGGTTAGGGGTCCCAGGAACCAGCATCTCCTCCCAAATCTCCTGGCCTTGGGCTCAGGAATCAGACTGTTTGAAGACTGACCCCTTAGCTGTGTGACACTGGGTGAGTTACACAGCCTCTCTGAGCCTCAGCTTCCTTAACTATATTGGTTTGTCATTTACAGGGTTGCTGGGAGAATGCAATGAGAGCATCTTTCCAGAACTTATCACAATGCCACGCACACACTACAAGTGTCGGACACTTGTTAACTGTCACTCTGCCCAAGGTTAGCCAGCCCTTAAGAGTTCTGGCCAGCCTTGAGCCCAGGGACGTCCAGCTTAATTGCTGTCTCTTAACACTTCCCCAGGATCTTTTCACAGCCTCATCCTACTCCCCCCTCCTTGTCACTCTCTAAAGCTCACAGCTAAATTGTGATAAAAGAGGAATCTGTGGCTAATGGCTCAGCAGGATTAAGAGGCAACCGCTGGGCACATCTGCTGCACATGTTGACGATTTCTGGAAGCATAATTGTTTATCAGTTCAGCTCACCTGGGTGTTCACGTGGGGATGGGGCAGTGGGGGCAGCATGTGGAGCTCCTGCCACCGAGGGCTTCCAGAAGCCCCCACACCTTCTGCTGTGTCTCTCACAACACAAAGTTTAGGACTGAGGCTTTTGTTCTGGGCACTGCTCTTCCTGAGGCCATTATATGCCCTTTTTATTTGAATCTCAAAGGTCAAAAGATTTTTTTTCTTAGCAGAGGTGGACGCAAGAGAAATCTAGCTGTGAGAATGCACGCGGCAGTTTTCAAGGCAGCCCACAACGTGAGCGGCCTGACAATTCGGTCCCCGGGAGAGAGAGGAGGCTGGTGTGGGGGTGATGCTGCGGGGGCAGGATACAGACAGAGACCAGGAGAGAAACAGAAAGCGAGAGAAAAAGACTGAGACGCATAGAAACAGAGAGGGGGAGAGACCCTAAGACAGAGGCAGGAAAAGAGACACTGAGAGAGGTAGAGGTGGAACCAGGAGCGATAGAGACAGAGAGACAAAGAGACAGAGAATCAGAAGGAGAGTGTGGCTAAGTCAGGCAAGACCCCAGGTGCTCTGGGATGGCAAGGGGCACTGCTCACACCTTGGGCTCCTCTGTCAATTTCATTCATCAATTCGTTCAACAAATGTTTAAGACTGCTAGCCTTTAGTGGTAGTTAAGGCTTCCATTCCTCAAGCATTTTCCATGTGCCAGGCACCGTGCTAAACACTTTGCCTACATCATCTCACTTCATTCCCACTAGCAACTATATGCAGTGGTGATCGTGATTACAGATGAAGAGACTGAGGCCTCTGGTAAAAGTCCCAGGGCTATTCAGTGATAGAGCCAGGTCTGCTGGCCTCTAGCCCTCACTCTCCCGTCAGGCCCTTCCCGTCACGATTCCTCTTCCAGATGGGATGGGAGACAGAAAGGGAGATTCAGTGGACGAAGGAGCATCTGGTTCAGGAATTTTTGTCGTGGGCAGGGAGTTCACAGGGAGCTGAATTAAAACAGTGAGAAGGCTGTTCCACGTCAACATCAGACTTTTAGCCCAGTGGAGGTATGGGCAGAATGGGATTGGCAGGAAACAACAAACCATGCTCCAAAAAGTGCAACCTACCTGTGCCTAGGAACGTGAGGGCAGAGTTCAAAAAATCAGGATCTGGTGGTCATTGGAACGTCTTGCGCAAGGAGTTCCTGGGTTTTGGAAGTTTGTTTACTTTGCAGTAAGTTGCTAACTCACGTTATCAGTTGCTTTGCAGTGAACGCCCCTGGGTGGGCATGTGGAGTCCTCTAGAACAGGCTTCTTAGTCTGGGGATGTGGGTGGGCTCTGGTTTGTTGGGACTCAAGAGAGTTTGGGTGTAGCTTTCCAGGGTTGGGTTCTCCAGAAGCAGACCCTGAGTCAAGGATTTCTCTAGAAGTGGTTTGTTTGGAAGGGATACCAGGACACACACAAGGAAAAGGGAATGTGAGGCAAGAAGGATGGAAACCAATGAAAGCCATGTTAGTGAGCATCGTGGGCACCTGGGAAATCTGGCAACAGTGTAGATCATGCCTCAGAGTTGTTCCTCCCAAGGGAAGGAGCACTGGGACATTCATCCCCCAATTCCATCCCCTTTTGGCTGAGGGCTCCTCCCAGGCATATCTCTCTGGCACTGCCAGATGCCCCATGTGTCATTGACACTGAGGATTTGATTCTCACCTGTGGGTTGTTCATCCTTAGGAGTATCAGATTTATTGTCAGAGGTAGGAGAATAGTTTGTACATTACATAAATATTATAATTTTTCCAGATGAATATAGATGTTTTCTAAGTATAACTGAATTCTTTTTTTTTTTTGAGTTGGAATCTCACTCTGTCACCCAGACTGGAGTGCAGTGGCCGCTCCCAGCCACCGCAGCCTCGACCTGCTGGGCTCCAGCAATTCTTCCGCCTCAGCCTTCCAAGTAGCTGGAACTATAGGTGAGTGCTACCATGTCCAGCTAATTTATTTATTTATTTATTGTAGAGATGAGGTCTCGCTGAGTTGCCCTGGCGGGTCTCAAACCCGCGGGCTCAGGCAATTCACTCACCTCAGCCTCCTAAAGCGTGGGATTACAGGCTGAGCCACTGAGCCTGGCTTATAACTGAATTAATAGCTCTGTGTATGTGTGAAGTTGGGGTGGGGTGGGGAGACAGGGAATATTGTCTCAATTACTTGAAATAAATGATGTTTTGTTACTAAGACTTTTTCTATTTCAAAGGACAGAAACACAACTCAAATCGGCTCACCCCAAAGAGAATGTTTGGCTTACATGATTGCAAAGGTGACGGGTGGGTAGGTCTGACTTTCAGTCCAGTTGGTTCCAAGAACCTCAACAACACCCCCAGGACTCTGTCCTTTTCCATTTCTGGGCTTAATATTTCTTTCTTTTGTTTTCATTTAGGGGCAGGATTGCCCCACATGGCAGATGGCTGCCAGTGGGTCCAGGCATACCACAGTGGCCTGACAACTCCCACAGAGAGTGGGCCACTCTCCCATCAGCCCAGTTTGGGCCATGTCACCTACTCTGAGCTCATCAGGGAATCTCTGATTGGCAAGACTGCGACAAGACTGTGTCAGGAGGTAGGATGGGCTTTGCCCAAGCACAGGGACTCAGCACCCCTCTCTTGGTGGTTCCCCAAAGGAAAACGGAGATAGAGGCCGGATATGTATTACAACCAGCATACGGAGTACCAGACATGAAAAAAGGACCCTCTTTTTGGGAACTATTGGGGTCTAAGCCAGCATATACCAGGGTCTTTCTAGAGAGATGTACAATTCATCATATGATGAAATCATTTTGATGATTTCATCATCAAAAATTCTCCAGTGGAAAATAGATGGAAGGAAGGAAGAGAGGGAGGGAGGGAAGAAGGGAGGAACAAAGAGAGGGTTATGGGGAGGCAAATATTCACTGGAGAGAGGCAGAAGTGTCCCTCCAGGTGGAATCCTGGAGTACTGAAGGTCCTGACTGTAAGATAAATTTGGGAGCCGCTGGTAGAGCCTTTTGAGAGAAACAAGCACAATTCCCTGCTGATTGTCCTTCATATACTTTCTGCTTTCTGACACAGCAAACTGTGCTACAATAAACAACATTGTATAAAAGTCCTGACTCCAGGTGCTTTGCATTTCTGTGGGCTAAGTGGAATAAATTAGGATGCAGCACACTCTTACTCAAGAAGAATGAGTTAAAGCCCTGTGTAATGACCTGGAGAGATGTCTGTTATAGATATATTTCCTCTCTCACTCTGAATCTATATAGATAGAGATAGAGATAGACACGAAGATAGATAGAGATATATCGGGGGGGGCAAGGTAATGGCTTTTCCTCAGGAAAATTAAATCTCTTATGTGTATTTTTATGAGCGAAGGAGATGGTGTGGAGGGAACTGTACCGGAGAACTCACAACATCGATGTTTCAAAGACGTGGGATAAGAGGGGTTGAAAAAGGTTATTGGCTTGCTCACCAATCCTGTGTGTTATAGTCAGTAGGGGACATTTTCATACATGTATATATTTCTTATATTATCAAACAAAATGTAAAAGGGGAGGGGGGAAACTATGTTGTATTTGTGAACAATCTGCAAATACTAACCTGAAGTTTTATACTTTCTGCTACCCATGTCTTCTCAAAAGTGGGGTCGGGATGGGAAGGTACCAGAGAGGGTCCTGAAGGTTGGTGGATGGATAAATGAAAAGGGATACATTATTTGTGTGTGTATGTGTATGTATGTATTCAGCCTTGAGATGGATTAGTAAGGGAGGCAATCTCACCTGGCACAAAAGTTGTCAGATTCACGACATCAGGAAATTTGCAAATCAAGTGGTTCATTATGTAATACTTGCAAATAGGATTATGTTGATTATGCACTATTAATAGCATTCCCCCCATTTTCTTTCTTTTAAAAAAGTTTTGTTGCAGTAAGATCACTCAACATAAGATCTACACTCTTAACAGATTTTCAAGTGGACAACACAGTATTCTATCTATAGACCCAATGTTGTACAGCTGATCACTAGAACTGGTTCATCTCAACCATTGCTCTTGTAGAAGAAGGGCTATGGAGGTAGGGTTATTAGATAAAATGCAGGACACTCAGTTAAATCTGCATTTCAGATAAGCAACAAGTAATTTTTTTTTGATATAAGTATGTCCCAAATACTGCATTTTCCCACTGGCCCAACTTGGATCATGTGACCATGACTGAACTGAATATGGGACCTCTGACTGGTCAGATGATGGTCAGGTGCCCATGGGGTCAGAACCGTAAAACTCCAGATTTATGTGTTTTTTTACAATTTATTTTAGAATTTAATTTTAAAATTAAAATTAAGCCGGGCTCGGTGGCTCAGCCTGTAATTCCGTGTCTTGGGAGGCTGAGGTGAGTGGATTGCCTCAGCCCGTGGGTTTGAGACCCACCTGGGCAACTTGGTGAGACCTCATCTCTACAATAAATCAAAAAATTAACCGGGTGTGGTAGCACAAGTCTGTAGTTCCAGCTACTTGGAAGGCTGAGGCGGAAGGATCGCCAGAACCCAGCAGGTCGAGGCTGCGGTGGCCGGGAGCAGCCACTGCACTCCAGTCTTGGGCAACAGAGTGAGACTCCAACTCAAAAACAAAAAACAAAAAACAAAACAAAACAAAACAAATTAAAATTAATCCCATATTTTTGTTGTGTAAATTTGGTCATCCTACAAGGGAGAAAATCAGACAGGCAGTGCGTGGGGGAGCGCGTAGAAGGCCACAGCTCTGTGTCTGGAAGAGTGTCTGAGTTGAGAGAGAGAGATTGGAACAGGTTCCCAGGAATATGAGACTCTTGGGACAGAAATGTGTACAGAGGATGTTAAGGAAGTTTCCCTGTGTGATGTGCCTGGTAACAGGCTTCCCACTCAGTCCCCTCCAGAGAGCATCAGTACAAGTTGGATTCCTTGAAAATCTTTTGCTTGGTTCTCTGGTTGAGGGCAACGTTATATGAGCCCTGTTTCCAAGGCTACCCCGTTTTTTTTAATCCATAATACTCAGCCTCAGCCCTTTTCATGGGTCAGGATGAGGTAACAATGACGCTAGTTCCTTTCTCTGCCAGGAATAAAGGGCAGCCCATTAATTCTCCAAATCATATTTTGCTTTACCGGAAAGAATCCATTTCATCAGACATCTTTGTCCAAAGGAAAGAACCATTGTAGGAAGCAAAGTGTGATAATGTTCAGATTTCTCAAGGCCTTCCAAAAGTCATGCTGAGGATGCCATCTGGTGGTTTGATGGGACCAGCTCGCCTATGACACTAGCAATACTTTGGGGATTCTCTATTGGGTGATAATCATTTCTTCAACAAACATTTGAGTGCCTACTATGTGCTCGGTTCTGTGATAGCACCACCAACAACAGTTTCTTTGTTTATTTATTTATTTTGAGTCAGAGTCTCGCTCTGTTACCCAGGCCGGAGTGCAGTGGCACGATCATGGCTTACAGCAGCCTCAACCACCTGGGCTCAAGTGATCCTCCCGCCTCAGCCTCCCAAGCAGCTGGCACTACAGGCACGCGCCACCACATTTGACTAATTTCTAGAGATGAGATCTTGCTAGGCTTGTCCAGGCTGATTTTGAACTCTTGGGCTTAAGCAATCCTCTTTCCTTGGCCTCCCAAAGTGCTGGGATTACAGGAGTGAGCCACTGCACCTGGTTAACAATAGTTTTAGTAGTATAGTTTTAGAAGGGTACAGGTATAAATTATTTTATTGCGCTTCACTTTACTGTGCTTTCTCAGATACTGCATTTTGTACAAATTCAAGGTTGTGGCAACTCTGTGGAGCAAGTCTTTCTTGCCATTTCTTTTACAACACATGCTCACTTCATTTTGGTAATTCTCACAATATTTCAACTTTTTAATCATTATTATATCTGTGATAGTGATCTGTGATTAGTGATCTTTGGTGTTACTGTTGTAATTGTTTTGGGGGCTGCATGAACCACACCCATATATGACAGTGCACTTGACTGTTGTTGTGTGTGTTCCAACTGCTCCATGGACAGACCATTCCCTGTTTCTTTCCCCCTCCTCGGGCCTCCCCATTCCCTGAGACACAACAACATTGAAATTGGGCCAATTAATAGCCCTACAATGGCCTCTAAGTGTCCAAGTGAAAGGAAGATTTGTACCTCTCTCACTTTAAATCCCACGCTAGAAGTGATTAATCATAGTGAGGAAGGCCAAACACTTAGTCGAATTGTGAATGCAAAGGAAAAGTTCTTGACAGAAAAGAAAAGCACTGCTCTGCTGAACACAGGAATGATATGGAGTGAAACAGCTTTCTTGCTGATATGGAGAAGGTTTGAGTGGTTTGGAGAGAAGATCAAACCAACCACAACATCCCCTTAAGCCAAAAATTAAGCCAGAGCAAGGCCCTGACTCGCTTCAATTCTGTGAAGGCTGAGAGAGGTAAAGAAACTGTAGGAGAAAAACTGGAAGACCAAAGAGGCTGGTTCATGAGGTTTGAGGAGTGAAACTGTTTCTGTAACATAAAAGTGCAGGGTGAAGCTGCGAGTGCCGATGGAGAAGCTGCAGCAGGTTGTCCAGAAGATCTAGCTAAGATCACTGATGAAGGTGACTACACTAAACACCAGATCTTCAGTGTAGATAAAATTGTCTTCTGTTGGAAGAACATGCCAACTAGGAGTTTCATAGCTGAAGAGGAGAAGCCAATGCTTGACTTCAAACTCCAAATAACAGATTGATTCTCTTGTTAAGGGCTAATGCAGCTGGTGACTTTATGTTAAAGCCAATGCGTATTTACTACTTCCAAAGTCCTAGGGCTCTTAAGAACTGTGCTAAATCTACTCTGTCTGTGCTCTGTGAATGAAACAACAAAGCCTGGATGACAGCACATCTGGTTATGGCATAGTTTACTAAATATTTTAATCGCATTGATGAGACCTACTACTCAGAAAAAAAAATTCTTTTCAAAATATTACTGCTCATTGACAATGCATCTGGCCACCCAAGGGCTCTTATGGAGATGTGCAAGGAGATTAATGTTGTTTTCATGACTGCTAAGATGAAATTCATTCTGCAGTCCATGGATCAAGGAGTAATTTTGATTTTCAGGTCTTATTATTTAAGAAATACATTTCATAAGGCTATAGCTGCCATAGCAGTGATAGTGATTCTTCTGATAGATATGGGAAGAATAAAATAAAAACCTTCTAAAAAAGATTCATTATTCTGGATGGTCATTAAGAGCATTCATGATTCATGGGAGGAGGTCATACCATCAACATTAACACGAGTTTGGAAGAAGTTAACTCCAACCCTCGTGGATGACTTTGAGGAGTTCATGTCTTCAGTACGGGAAGAAATTGCAGATGTGGTGGAAAGCAAAATAACTTGAGTTAGATGCGGAGCCTGAAGATGTGACTGAATTGCTATTATCTCATGGTCAAACTTGCATGAATGAGAAGTTGCTTCTTATGGAGGCACAGAGAGTGGTCTCTTGAGCTGGAAACGACTCTGGTGAAGATGCTGTGAACATTGTTGAAATGATAAAGGATTTCGAGACCCGCCTGGGCAGCGAGACCTCATCTCTACAATAAATAAAAAAAATCAGCCAGGCGTGGTAGCGCGTGCCTGTAATTCCGGCTACTTGGAAGGCTGAGGCGGAAGGATCACAGGAGCCCAGCAGGTCGAGGCTGTGGTGGCCGGGAGTGGCCACTGCACTACAGTCTGGGCGACAGAGTGAGACGCCAACTCAAAAAAAAAAAAAAAAAAGAAATAATAAAGGATTAGAATATTACATGAACTTGAAACGACTGACTTCAATTTTGAAAGAAGTGCTACTGTGGGTAACATGTTACCAGACAGTATCGCATGCTGCCGAGAAACCTTTTGTGAAAGGAAGAGTCAATCATGCGACATACTTCATTGGTCTATTTTAAGGGATTGCCACAGTCACTCCAACCTCTACCCTGATAAATCAGCAGCCATCAACATGAAGCAATGATGCAGGAAGACATCTTCCCCTGCCAGGGCCCCTCACCCCTCTAAGGTGCTAATCGTTGATGGAGCTAAGATCAAAACTCAGAGTTCCAGATCTTTTTTGTTTTGTTTGTTTGTTTTTTTTGAGTTGGAGTCTCACTCTGTCACCCAGACTGGAGTGCAGTGGCCGCTCCTGGCCACCGCAGCTTTGAGCTGCTGGGCTCTGGCGATCCTTCCGCCTCAGCCTTCCAAGTAGCTGGAACTACAGGCGTGCACTACCATGCCCGGCTAATTTTTATTTATTGTAGAGAAGAGGTCTCGCCAAGTGACCCGGGAGGGTCTCGAGCCCGCGGGCTCAGGCATTCCACTCACCTCGTCCTCCCAAAGTGCTGGGATTACAGGCTGAGCCACTGGGCCCAGCCGAGTTCCAGTTCTTAACCATGGCCTGATCCGTCCCCAACCCTTCCTGGGATTTGAGCCCCATAAGGTATCTGGTCTTCCAGGCCACCATGGGCTGCAAAAGCCTGCTTTGTTTGGCTTCAAGTGCCCCATGTGGAGGCAGGTCTACTTCCTGAAGGCCGGCTTTCAGTGATTTCTACCTCAGACTCATGCCAGGAGCCAGCCCTTGGGTCCCATTCCCTTGTGTACCAGCTGCATGAACTTGGGCACGTGACTTTGCCTGTCTGAGCCTCAGACATCATCTACGTCATTAAACGATGAAGAATTGTTTCTTTACTCACAGGAGTAAATGAGATATTGAAGTGTATCCACTAACTAGGAAATCTAAAACTACCCTCAAATAAAAGTGTACTTAGAATATAAAAAGCAGAACAAAAAGGAAGTAGTGAGCAGTCAGCAAACATCAGCTATTATCATTGTTGTTGCCGTATTGTCCTGATAGGGATCTCTGGTCACCTCTTTGTGACACCATCTCTCTTCTGGCTCACGACTCTCCATTCTGTCCAGTTTGTGTGAAGCAAGCATCTTAGCAAGGGTGGGTTCTGGCCTCAGGGGAAGCTCTGTTTCTCCTCTGTTATTCTAAACTTGGAGGGCAGCCAGGCCTGGGAAACAGAATCTTGGTTTCTGAGGCATCCAGGAAACCTCTGACCTTTCCATTTCTTCCTTTATATTGTTTGCTCTTCCGGGAAATCCTAGTTCATTTACTGACTGAGGGACTGGTTCATGACTGATTCAACCGACCAGGGTCCTACAAGCTGCCAAGGCCCACTGAAGAGGCGTCTCCCCAAGGGCCATAAGAAGCCCTCTGTTTTCTTTCTCTCTCTCTCTCTTTCTCTCCTTCCTCCCTTCCTCCCTCCCTTCCTTCCTCCCTCCCTCTCTCCTTCTCTCCCTCTCTCCCTTCCTTTCTTCCTTCCTTGTTGGGGTCTCATTCTGTCACCCAGGCTGGAGTGCAGTGGTGTGATCACAGCTCACCACAGCCTCAACCTCCTGGGCTCAGGCGATCCTTTTACCTCAGCCTCCTGAGTAGTTGGGACTATAGGTGCATGACACCACTCCTGGCAGATTTATTTATTTTTTGTAGAGAGGAAGTCTTGCTATGTTGCCCAGGCCAGTCTTGAACTCTAGGCTCAAGCAATTCTCCTGCCTCAGCCTCCCAGAGTGCTGGGATTCCAAGTGTGAGCCACTCTGCCACTTTTCTTTTCTTTTCTTTTCTTTTCTTTTTTTTTTTTAGTGAGATAGCAGGGTTTATTGAGAGGACAGAAAATCTCCCACAGTGGGAGGGCACCTGAAGGGGTTATCCTTCCCTTGTTTTCTTTTTGAGTTGGAGTCTCACTCTACCGCCCAGACTGGAGTGCAGTGGCACACTCCTGGCCACCGCAGCCTCGACCCACTGGGCTCTGGCGATCCTTCCGCCTCAGCCTTCCAAGTAGCTGGAACTACAGGCGTGTGCTACCACACCCAAATACTTTTTTGATTTATTGTAAAGATGATGTCTCACCAAGTTGCCCAGGCGGGTCTCGAACCTGTGGGCTCAGGCAATCCCCTCACCTCAGCCTCCCAAAGCACTGGGATTACAGGCTGAGCCACTGAGCCCGGCTCTTTCCCTTGTTTTCTAATGGGAAATGATTGGATCCCTATAGGAGAGGGGCTGCCTGATACCCACCCATGATGCTTCTCCCCCTCACCCCCACTTCTCCATGTGTTGAGTCATCCATGAAGGAAAAGGATGAACTCGGAGCTTCTGAATCCTCCTTGAAAACTACTTAAATATTGGAGTCCTCACGTGGCCTGCCAGATGGGGCATTACACAGGGAGGTCCAACTTGTGTCCTTCCCCCACTTCCTTGGGGTTGAGGTGGACCCCAGTGACCTCGTCCAGACTCCTCCCACCTGTAGCCTCTCTCAACCCCTCTCTCCACACTCCAGCCACACTGGCCGTTCATCAGAGGAGCCAAGCTCTTGTCTTTCTTCCTCCACATGCTGCCTCTGTCCTGAAACTCCCCCAGCTCCCACTCACTCTCTCTTCTTGCTTTACATCTCAGTAAAATCACTTCCTTGACCATTCACCCCCAATCACAATACTGCCTGGAGTACCCCGCCCCTTTCGTTCTTAGCATCTTCAGAGCTTGTGCTCAGCAGTTTTTTCATGTGGGTAGGTGGTTAGGCTCTGTCTTCCCACTGGATTATGATATCTGAGCAGCAGAGACCGTGTTCTCCACGGAGCTCCAACCCCCCTGTCTGGGGCAACTGAAGGAAAGTGCTAGCTCTCTCATGTGTCACTTAGCAAAGGGGGTATGTTGTGAGAAATGTGTCTTAGGCGATTTCTTCCTTGTGTATCGTAGAGTGCACTTACACACACCTAGGTAAGGCAGCCTGTAATGCACTCAGGCTGTTGCCCGTTGCTCCTCGGCTATGGACTTGGATAGCATGTCATATACTGAATATGGTAGGCACTTGCAACACAAGGGGAAGCATTTGTGTGTCTAAAAGCAGCTAAGAAAATGTACAGTAAAAATATATTATTATAATCTTATGGGACTAAAATGTTATGCAGTACATGACTCTGTGTTTGTGTGTGTGTACATACACACATATACATAATACACATACATGTAAACCTCTAGCTACCTTCTCAGTGATCTTATAACAATAGCTAATGTTCTTGGCAAACAGAAAAACTTTTAAAGTCTCAGATACAAACTGGGTGCCTCACACCTGTAATCCCAGCACTTTGGAAGGTTGAGGATGGAGGACTGCTTGAGCCCAGGAGTTTAAGACCAGCCTTGGCAATACAGTGAGATCTTGTCTCTACAAAAAAATAAAATTAGCTGGGCATGGTGGCATACACCTGCAGTCTCAGCTGCTCAGGAGGCTGAGGCAGAAGGGTCACCTGAGCCCAGGAGATTAAAGCTGTGGTGAGCTGTGATCGTGCCACTATTCCTGCCTGTGTGACAAAGTAAGACTCCAGCTCAAAATAATAAAAAAGTTTGAAATTTGTCTAGAGCTCATGCAAAATGATTAATCAAATAAAAAACATGACACTGATACTACAAGAATACAATAAAATGAGATAAATTTATTAATAAGATTGTAAGTAAGAATTATCTCTACTTATAAAAGACTAGCCTCTAATTTGTGATTGTGTTGAGCTTGGAACCTTTGAACAAACCCGTCATCTTGGAAACATCAGCAATTAAACTGCAGAGACAGAGACAGAGAGAGAGAGAGAGAGAGAGAGAGAGAGAGAGAGAGAGACAATGTGGTGACCCAGGAGCAAGAGGCTTGTCTGCAGCAGGGCCCCAGCCCTTCAGAAGGAGGCCTTCTTTGAAGGACACGTGGGAGGGCATGGATTCTGACTCCTCCTAGAGGGACTGTCCCTTCCTGGGCAGAGGAGACGTCTCTCCCAGTCCTCCTGCCCTACTCCGAGTCTTTGGCATGACTGACACGTCCCCTGGGCATACTGTGGGATATACTTGGAGGATTGGCACATGCTCCCTTGACAACTTGGGCTTCTTGGGATTCTTTAAGTGTCCCTTTCACAAGTAGCCATTAAAATGTGAAAATAGTGGCTAGGCACAGTGGTTTTTGCCTGTAGCCTGGGAGGCTGAGGTACTTCATGCCGGAAGGTTGAGGTATGAGGATGGCTTGAACAAAGGAGCTCAAGGTTACAGTGAACTATGATCGTGCCACTACACTCCAGCCTGCACGACAGAGTGAGAGGCTGTCTCTAAAAAAAAAAAAAAAAAAGGAAAAAAGTCAGTTGTTTGTCTTCTTACCCTTTAACTGTGTTCCAGAGATTAAGACAGCTATGAAACTCTTCTCTACCAGAAAGAGTTCATTTCTTTCTGGAATTTAGGTAATTTGGGTATTTTTGTATCCCCAGAGCTCTCTGAGTTTAAAAAACTGCATTTATCTATTTTAGGCTTAATAGGTTTGTTCTCATGGTTAAGGTGGAAGTAATGACCCCTTGAGCCCTTTTATGTTGCAACCAGGAGTAAATGTCCAATAAATGTTTTTGAATGAATAAATATGATTCTGACTCACTCATGGGAGCTTGGCATTATCAAGCTTTTAGATGAAGATTTTAATATTTTTACTGATACCTATTTTTGTTCTGACCTCTGCTTCATAACCAATACAGTTACAACATATCAGTTAATTTTTCTAATCTCTGTGGGTGTGTGTGTGTGCATGTGTGCGTGTGTGCGTATGTGTTTGTGTTTGTGTTTGTGTGTGTGTGTGTGTGTGTGTGTGTGTGTGTGTGCACGCATACGCTGAATATTTTGTGGCATTTCAGGTCAGAGGAAAGACTGTAGATGGAACTGTCTTCCTTCCCTCTTTCTTACCCCTTGGTACTCTGCCCAACCACTGGAGGACAGGAAGTTAGGATTCAGGAATAGCAATATTGGCGCTGCAACTTGACCGAATGTTTTTAAATTTTGGCTCTGTTACTCTATTTTCCATCAAGATTTTTCTCCTTTCTTTTCTCCTGGGCACCATCTAGAGAATTGGTTTGTCAAATGGATACAAGCTGGGGATAAGTGTGAGCTAAAAAGATACACCAGGTTTGCCATCTACTCATCAATTTCTGGAAATACTGTAATGCAGTATTTTTGATGACTGATTCTGAATCCTATGTGATGTGTAGGGAAAGTTTTACAGTACTTGGAAATACCAGGATTAAGGACAGTGGCCTCAAAGGCATTTGCTCTGTTGTTTAAGAATGGTGGTGGATGCTACTGTAATCTAAGCCTTGTTTTATATAGTCAATTCAGCTTATTTGTAGATCTAAGTCACAATCGTTGAGAAAGCAAACAATGACGAATGAATTATCATGCAAGAAAGTCACATAAAAACATTTATGTTTCACTGCAAATCTGCCTGTCCTGTTAACAAATAGAGATTCCCAACTTATGGAGATGCATTAAGAAGCAGTTACAGAACTCTTAGTTTATCCACAAACTCCTCTTATAAAAAACTCTCTATCCTACAGAAAACTGTAAGAAAAAGAGGTGAACAGCATACACTTTCTCTGCCCTGATAAGAAGTGATTTAACCATAAAAATTTCAAGCACAATTGAAATTCTTATCTACGTTTTCTTCTTGCTGACCTCACCAATGGTTGTGGTTTTATCACTTCATGTCCTAAAGCATCAATATTAGTACAGTATCAGCTTCTTTCATTCTTTGCTTTTTTAAAAAAAGTTTTTATTTTATACATTGAAATAGAGATAGGTGTCTCGCTATTTTGCCTAGGCTGGTCTTGAACTCCTGGCCTCAAGCAATCTTCTCACGTTGGCTTCCCAAAGTACTCGGATGGATCATAGGCATGAACCACCATACGCAACCTTTTATTCTTTGCTTATTTTGGGGTTGAGCATTAATGGATGTAATAATGGAAGGCAAAGGCAAAATCCAACCTCACCAAGACTGAAGAATATCATTCTCATTTGCTGGAGTATTTAAATCCGTCCTCTCCTCATCTTCTTTTGTTGTTTTTTTTTTGAGTTGGAGTCTCACTCTATCGCCCAGACTGGAGTGCAGTGGCCGCT